>NC_056729.1:1818044212-1818162933 GCF_019279795.1 Protopterus annectens | reverse complement strand
TTGCAGTTCTTACTCCAGGCACTTGCCACTATTCACCAATTCTGCCTTGCGCACACAGTGATATGAAAACAGACCCATATAATATATTGGACCCCTGTTATAATCAAACTATGTACTACAAGTACTTAAGTTGTTCAAAGAAAGTGAAAATCCAAAGAAGATCAATAAATCTCTGATCAGTATCATCAAGCAATGAGCATTCCTAACATTATCCAAGCCATGTTCTGGCAAAAATATTGCCAAAGAAGCCATAGAGAACCATGAAGCTTTCTTTCGCTAGGTCATAAATATCAGTGTAAACCCATATATGTTCTGAGTCAGTGCAAAGTGTAAATGAATACATGTACATGACTGACATTGCCAACATCTTGTCAGACAGGTTCACACATATTTACCCCCCTCTTACTGACAAAAGGGCCCATTACCATACCTGGAGATTGTGAAAACCCAGAAATCACGTATACAATGGTTAAACAGCTGTATCCAAACCTTAAAACACGGCGTCTATGGGATGACATGGTTTCCCTGGCTGTGTCATATGTGAACTCCAAAACAAACAGACCCTGCACCTGAACAGTCTGTTGAGATTCACCCTCTGTACAGGATATGAAACTGTTGAATGGGTTACAGCAACATTTGGCACACTCCACAAGTGTTGGTGCACAACAGACCATGGGAACTATTGTCTTATAAGCCTAATAAGCCTGATATGCAAGGCCATGGAGTCCATCATTATGGAACTCATAAACAGAGCTATTGGGAGCCTACAAACAGCCAACTGTACCCATTTTGGTTTGGTCAGGGGCAGATCATGGTTCCTAAACCTGATAGACAGTTTTCAAGGCAGTTACCCAGGACATACATCAATGACATGAGCTACACATGGCCTACATAGACCTTGAAAAGCCCTTTTCCAACATCCCACACATATCGTATCCACATAATCAACAACCTGTGCATAAACACGTATGTCATCTGATGGATTGCCAACTGGGGCACAGGTAGATCCCACAAGGTAAGAATTGTTGTTTCCCTGTTGGACTGTAAGCTGGTAACAACTGCTGTCCCCCATGGCTCAGTCCTGGGACCCCTCCTGTCTGGTGTATACTTTTCAGAAATACAGTCAAACACACGAGGGCTATGGTTAGCAAAGTTTGTGGATGACTGCAAAAAGGTTGTCATAATCGATGTTTAGGACAACAGAGACATCCTTAAAAAGGGTCTCAGTCAGACAGATGTGGTGTCAAAATTATGACCTCGAGCTACAGTCATGCAAATACCACATAGGTGCCAACACCCTAAATATGGAAGTAATAATAAGGGCTCTATGGACACATGTGGATAGTCATCTCTACTTCCAGAAACACATTCACAAAGTGGTTAGAAAATCATGCTATGTGTTCCCACAAATTGCTAAGGTCTTTGCATGTAGGTCAAAGGAGGTTCCCTCTACTCATCAGTCATCAGACCCATCAGAGAGTATCACAGCACACTTGCGATGAATCTGACTAGGCACTTTCAGCAGCTGAAAAGACCACTGAAGTACCTCAACAAGAGGATTACTGGCCTCAAACAGTTGCCCCATGCAACAAGACTGAATTTAACTCAATCTGTACTCTGTTGCATACCGTCTACTCAGGCGATCTCTGACCAATAGACAGGTCCATGTCCAATGCAGAACTCATGCACATGCTCTATCTGAAGTAAACCCAAGCTCACTGTGCCACATGCTCTAGGGATATCATCATCACAACAATAAATAGATCATGTTTGAGGGATACATTACTAACTCACGGACTTCCCTTGCTTTGGAACAGGCTCCCAACATACATTAAGCTGAGTCCCTCACTGACACTGTTCCAGAGGAGCCTTGATGAGTGTATGAGAAACTGAACTGTCACACCATGGATCACTTCATCAGCTCTACTACACAGAGGCCTAGGGAACTAACCCCATGTGTGGTGATAGCTGCACACTCTGGCCATACTAATAGATGCCTTCAGGCAGATAGCCTATTACCCATCTATGTACCTATATATATATATATATGTAGGGGGGAACACAGTATAATAAGCCAAAGATGGATGGGCAGAGATGTGTTTAAGAGGGTGACCATGACAGGGAGCCATCCAGGACTGTCCCACTCAGCACACATCCCAATGGCACAAAAGACATGAGGTGCATATATGACCCACTGTACATAACAGCCACCAGTATCTGTAAGCATTACAGTGTATGTGGTCCATGTGCCTACTGTACAACATGACTGTACAATGAAGTACACATCTACTATCTGTAGACATGTACCTGTCACATAGGTTCATAGGTACATAGTAGACTATCTTCACAAAGGCATATATTAGCCTAGGCAAGTTGTGCAACTTTAACCACCCCATTGGGTAGTCTCCTAAGCCCTAGTCCTAATAGTTAGTACCTTAAGACCCTTTCTAGTGGGGCTGCTGATGTGATGCCTGGCGTGAATTGTCTGTTTCCCATCCACTGATCAAAGTTCCTGTTGAAGAGTGTCAGCGATGGGCTCTGTCAGATGTACATTGGGACTCTGTTCCACAGTAAGGCAAGTGTCTGGGATGGTACACTATCCCACCAGCATGTTGTATTTATTGCTGTGATGAGGTTCATATCCCTGGAGTGTGTAGTGTGACTCAATGTTGTTATCCGTAGATGGAGCATGTTCAACAGTTATGTGTTGGACATGGCTCTGTATGTTAGGCAGAGTGTGCCTCTGAGTAGGTGGTATGCAACAGAGAACAGATTTAGTTTTTTCCAGTTTGTGTTGCATAACACAACTGTTTGAGGCCAGTAATCCTCTTGGTGAGGTACCTCTGTGGTCTCTCCAGCTGCTGGATATGCCTAGTCGAGTACATCCAAAATGGTGCATTGTACTCAATGATGGGTCTGATGACTTGAGTAGAGGGCCACCACTACCTCTTTTGATCCTGATGCAAACCCTTTGTTGATTACGTGGGCCACATAGGATTTCCCAATCACTTTGGCAACATGGTTGTCAAAGGAAAGATGACTATCTACTTGTGTCCCCAGATCCCTTATTACATTGTCAGTTTTTAGGGGGTAACACCTATGTGGTAGTTTGTGGGTACTTTGTTTTCACCAAAGGGGATTACTATGCATTCTTTCACATTGAGCTTGAGGCCATGATTCTGACACCACACATCTGTCTCATAGAGTCCCTTCTGGAGAATATTTATGTCATCTGGGGAATCTATTATGGCAAAGACTTTACAGTTCCCAGCAAACTTAGTCAATCACAACCCTCCTGTGTTGGCATGTACTTTTGATAAGTCTATACTAACAGGGGGGACCCCAGGACTGAACCCTGGGGGATACCAGTTTACTGGTGTAGAGTCTGACATGTAGCCAGCAACTCTTAATTTGTGGGATCTATCTGTGAGCCACTTTGCAATCCATCTTGTGATGTATGGATTTATGCCCAGGTTGGTGAGTTCATCTATGATACCTGACTGGGGAATGGTGTCAAAGGTCTTAGCGAGGTATAGGTAGGCTGTGTGGAGCTCATTTCATTCATCTGTAGCCTGGGTAACTGTCTCAAAGAAATCCACCCAGTTCAGGAGGCGTGATCTGCATCTGACGAAGCCAAACTGGGTGTGCTCAACTGTGTGAAGGTTCCCAATGTCTTTATTGTTGACTTCCATTATGATTGGCTCCATTGCCTTGCAGATCAGACTCATCAGGCTCATAGAGTGTGAATGCCAAGGGTCTTTTTGGCCCCACCCCTGTGGAGTGTGAAGAACATTGCTGTGCAACATTCTATGGGTACATATCCTGTAGAGAGCATGTAGAGAGAGGTGTAGGTATCCTTGATGAATATGGATACATCCTCACCCTATGTGCTATGATCCAGGTTCTGATGCTGAAAGGTATGGAATGAGTAGTATCCTGGTAGTGCTGGTGTGCTCTCTGGAGCCTTGAACTAGGTTTCTGTTACTGCACAGATATCAATATTCTCCATACTGAGAAGTACCTCATGTGTGTGCATCTGGAGGCTGAGACTTCTGGCAATGAGTAGCATTTAGCTTACTTTGTGGTTATTTGTGTTGGTTATGGGGTTTGGTTTGTCCTGAGTGACCGGTGTTCCACACCTGAAGTCAACGCCTCATTGGTCCCATCTGACCATAAGCTAATTACACTACATATCCACATTCTGCCCCCCCCCCCCCATTAAGGAAACCATGTAAAATATTTCTCCAAAGCCAACTTCATGCTTCTTAAGACAGAAGTGGTGAACTTCAGGACACCCATGCAGATGGACAATACAGTTACGACTATTGAATCATTCACAATTGCACTTTATAAGCACTTATGTGAGTGCATGCATTGTGCTATTGTAAACAGAACCAAGACGCTATCCTCCAAGAAAAGGAAGCCAATCTCGTGGTCCCCTGCCATAAACAAACTGCACAACAGAAGGAAGAAACTTATGCAAAAGAGGGTAAAATCCCATGAGTGGAGGAGCTCCCTGGTCAGCCTCAGTAAAAAGCTGTGATCCCTGATAAAATCCTCCAAAGCTAGTTATGAAAACAAAATTGACACTGATTCTAAAGACAACCACAAAGCATTCTATAGCTATGTCAATAATCTCAATAGCAACACTCAGATCTGCTCTGAGTTACAGCACAATGGGACTACATATACAGACCCAACTGATATTGCCAACATCCTGGCAGATAGGATCAGTGCTAACTTTACTCCCTCTCACTCATAAAAATTGCTGTTATCACGGCTGCACAGGTGAAAACCACTCCCCAAAGCCAGGAACATAGCATCCATGGGACCAGATAACATCTCAGGCTGTGTTCTACACGAACTACAGAATGAACTGGCACCACACCTACGTACCATGTTCAATCATAGGCTCACCTCAGGCTTTGTGCTTGCTGAATGGCACACAGCAACGGTTATCCCACTACACAAGGGGGGAGCCACCACAGACCCCAGGAACTAGCGCCCCATTAGCCTGATGAGTCTGGTCTGCAAGGCCATGGAATGTATCATCATGGAACTTATAAACAAAAAGACATTGGTAATCTCCAAACTCTGGACCACAACCATTTTGGGTTTGTAAATGGCAGATCATGTCTCCTAAACCTGATAGACTTCTTTGAAGCAGTCACCAAAACCGTAGACAAGGGTAAGGTGGTTCACACAGCCTATCTAGATATTGCCACCATCCCCCACTCTGGAATTATAAACTCACTAAACTAGGTATAAATCCCTATATCACAAGAAGGATTTCAACTGGCTCACTGACAGAACCCACACTGTGAAAGTAGCAGACTCCAAGTCCGACTTCAGACCAGTGACAAGTGGAGTACCACAGGGTTCAGTCCTGTGTCCTGTCTGTTTGGTATCTACTTCCCTGAAGTACAGGCTAACACAAAAGGTCTTTGGCTAATGAAGTTCCCAGATGACTGCAAACTAGGAGCCATAATCGAAACTACTAACAATGTGGACATCCTACAAAAAGGCCTCACTGAGACAGATGCCTGGTGTCATGGCGTCAAGCTCAATGCCAAAAAGTGCATTGTCATCCCCTTTGGTAAAAACTCTGTACCCATGAACTACAACATAGGTGGTAGTATACTTAACACTGAAAGTGTGATAAAAGACCTTGGGACACAGGTGGACAGTAGACTCTCCTTTGATAATCACATAGCCAAAGTGTTTAGAAATTCCTTTTATGTAGCCCACCTAATCACGAAAAGGTTCACCTCTAGATCAAGAGAGGTCATTGTGCCCCTCTACTCATCACTCATTAGGCCTATAATAGAGTACAATGCCCCATTTGGTATGTACCTTAATCGGCACATGCAACAGCTGGTAAGACCACAGAAGTACCTCACCAAGAGGATCTTGGGCCTCAAAGAGATGCCCTATGCAGCTCGACTAAATAAACTCCAACTCTACTCGGTTGCTTCCTGCCTGCTCAGAGGTGATCTATGCCTGATGTATAAGGCCATGTCCAACCTGGAATTAATGGACATGCTCCACCTCAAGAAAACCAAATCTCTTAGAGCCACATGCTCCAGTGAATTAAACCTCAGCACAGCAATAAACAGGACGTACTGGCAGGATAGATTCCTGTCCCAGAGACTTCCCTCGCTCTGGAATAGAATCCCAGTTGATGTTAGGCAGAGCCCCTCACTGACTTTCTTCAAGAGGAATCTTGACGAGTGGATGGGAAATTGTAAATTTACCCCTGGGATCACTTCAGTGGCCCTGCTTGACAGAGGCCCAGGAAACTAATTTAAAATGGATGCAAAAGCCAACACATTATGGCTAGGCTTATAAATGCCCTTGGGCAGATAGCCTAGTACCTCAATGAACCTCTGAGCCTTGCCTAAAAAAGGTAATATGAGGACAGCAAGAGCCTTGGCCAATATTCAGAAGCATAGGGGCGACAGGTTCAAACCATCTGTAGCGAAGCAACAAGGCTTGTCTATCGTGTCATCACAGGCAGACAGAGACTGGATCCCCTTTGAATGACACCAGAAGCTCAACCAATTGTTGACGTTTATTGTCTTTCTGTTATATTGCAGTATCATGTAGGTGAAGGTAAGATGCTACTCATGTTCAGGGTCATACCAGCCTGTGCTACATGATCATAGAGCTAATATATATCTCTTGTCATGTTGTCCTGGGAGGTATGTCTCAGAACATTCATACTGACATGTACAAAGAACACATCATATATGTACCTGTTCTAGAGTGATGTAAGTGCTTGTGTTATGTGGCAGATCATAGCACCTGACAGACAACTGACAGTAACCTTCCCCTTGTCTAGCCAAGTGAGTGGGACATCTGTGTGCCTGACTTTGAAGTCACCTATTGCTAGTGTGTTGGGTATTTTTTTTTTGCCTTAGAGCCTGTTGTGAGGCACACTGCTTTGGTGTATTATGTGTTTTCTGGCATGTGCTTGGAGGTGCATGTTGCTTGCTTGTCTGCTTAGGAAGACACTCTCTCTTTCTCAGATTAATATTTGTATTCTCCAAGTATGGTAATGTGTATTTATTTGTGTGTTTTGCTGGTGCTTATATTGTAGGTCTCTGTGAGACAGTTGGTGTTGTAGTTGTATGACCCTACTCCTCCTGACTGTATTGTCCAGTATTGGGTTGACAGAGCTTAGCCACCGGTTTGACCCTATATGTGCCAGCATTTGGTGCATCAACCCATATATGATATGGTCGTGGCCTATGCATACAATACACTTACTATACACCTAGTATGGTAAGCCTGTTGAGGTTAGCAAATGTGAAAAAAACCTTTGGGCAAACTGTCAGCAAGTAATGTCTGTATTGCACCCTGTAACTCCATATTGCTTGCTGAAGTGTAAAGACATACTTAGTTTGGATTAAGAACACCGCACTTGCCAACTGTGTGTGTGTGTGTGTGTGTGTGTGTGTGTGTGTGTGTGTGCATGTGTGTGCGTGTGTGTGTCTGTCTCTCCCTGGGGAGAGAGCAACCTTTTTGGAGAATACTCACACTGCTCTAAAAGTGGTATACTCATCTTTGTCAAGTCTCATGATGTCACCATCCTACAAATATACCTGTGGAAAGGAGAAATTCTAGTAATGTGTATAGTGCATCATGTAAATGTGTACTGCTGTAGTATCATAATGTAGTTAGGTAGGTATTTGAATCCTGCACTTGCCAACTGGATGTGTGTGTCTCCCTGGGAAGGAGCAACCTTTTTGGAGACTACTCACACTCCTTAAAAGTGGTATGCTCATCTTTGTCAAGTCTCATGATGTCACCATCCTACAAATATACCTGTGGAAAAGGGAAATTCCAGTAATGTGTATAGTGTGTTGTGTAAGTGTGTACTGCTGTAGTATCATAATGTCATTAGGGAGGGATTTGAATCCTGCATTTGCCAACTGTAAGTGTGTGTGTCTCCCTGGAGAGGAGCACCTTTTTGGAGACTACTCACACACCTTAAAAGTGGTATACCCATATTTGACAATTCTGATGATGTCACCATCCTACAAATATACCTGTGGAAAGATGAAATCCCAGTAATGTGTATAGCGTGTTGTGTAAATGCATACTGCTGTAGTGTCATAATGTAGTTAGAAAATAGTTTGAATCTTGCACTTGCTGACTGTGTGTGTGCTTCAGGTGTGTGACACCGTTGTCCAATGTGGAGTGGGTTTTGATTTTTCTAGTGTATGACATATCACAATGACAACTGGATGTGCATTACACATGTAAGGTAGCTGTGGGGCAAATCCATATACATACATGTGACCTCAAGTATTTCATAGGTGGGTACTCTGCTTTCTCCATGAATGCATCTGTTATCTTTGCCAGAGCATGCTGGCGCTTTCCAGACCTTATGTCACTTCTGTATGCTTGTGACAAGCTTAACCACTGCAGTGATCCCTGGGCTACATCTTCCATTTCACATCCACTCATCATGGTTTCTATTGAAGAGTGTGAGTGAGGGTTTATGCTTGAGGTATATTTGAAACCTGTTCCAAAGCAAGCAAAGTCTGGCAAAGATGACTAATCATTATAGGTGTGCAACAACCTCTGTGGATCTGCATGCAAACCCTTTATTGCTTATGTGCTCCACAGAGGGATTTCCAAAACCCTTTGGTAGTGTGATTATCAAAGGAGAGATGACTTAACACATGGCTCTATGTATACGTTAGTACCTGTTCCACAGTTTGGAGGCTACTACCTATGTGGTACTCTGGGGATACTTTGTTTTCTAAAAGTGGATAACTATGCTTTCTTTGGCTTATAGCTTTAGAGCATGAGTTTGACACCAGGTATCTGTCTCTATGATACCCTTTTGGAGGATGTGTGTGTCATCTGGAGAATAAAGTATAGCCCACAGTATGCATTGTCATTGAACGTGGGCAGACATATCCCTACTGTGTTTTCTTGTACCTAAGAAAGCTATATGCCAAACAGGAGTGGTCCCAAGACTGAGTGCAGGTGAATACCACTTGTTACTGGCATAGAATAGCACATGGAGGCTGCAAATGTTACTGTGTGTCCTACATCTGTGCGTCAGTTGTCAAGCCATCATCTAACAGTCGTTTAAGGTCAGTCTGTTGAGGTTATGTATAATACCAGTATGTGGGATGGGTATGAATTGCTGGAGAGCTATAGCTTGGCTGTGTCAACCTCCCCTCCCTCACCTATAGCCTTGTTGACTGGCTTGAAGTCTACTAGGTGTAGGAGCCATGATCTGGCCTTTAGCGAACCTAAGTGGGTATGGTGCAGTGTTTTCAGGTTCATAATGTCTCTGTTAATGAGTTCCATAATGCTGTGCTCCATTCCATAGCCTTCCAGATAACATTTGTCTGGCTTATAGGGTGAGAGTTTCCAGGACCTGTTGTAGTGCTACCCTTAATCAATTTATGTTAACATTTGCACTGGGTGTGATGAGAGTGGACAGGTTTAAGAATAAGTATATTAGAGGGTCAGGCCAGGTTTGAAGGTTAGTAGACCAAGCCAGATAGGCAGGATTAAGTTGATTTGTACATGTGCTGAGGAGGGTTGCAGAGTATATTGTGAAATAGATGCTAAGGATGAAGCCGCCAGGTAACAGGAAAAGAGGAATGCCTAAGATGAGGTTTATGGCTGTGGTGAGAGGGGACATGCAGGTGGATGGTGTGACAGAGCAAGATGCAGAGGGCAGGAAGAAATGGAAACAGATGATGTACTGTGGCGACCCCTAATGGGAGCATCCGAAAGGAGAAGAAGAAGATGTTGTAGCTCAACCCTTGTGGATTGTGAACACCATTACTGTGCGTCATTCCACAAGTATGCAACCTGTATAGAGGCTGCATCTGGACAGTGCGTTTAGGTGAGTGGTGACTTCATATGTCAGCTTGTGTATTACACAGCCAGGGACACTGTCCAGTACCATTGCCACTGTGGTGTGTACTTTGTTAAAGAGATGTTTTAATTAGAGTGTCTGTGAATAATCAGGTTTTACATTCTTCAGGTCTGGAAATGTGACCCTTGTGTAATGACAGGGTGGTGAAATCCGCATTCAAACTGTCTAACAAGGAATTGGTAATGTCAGTCAGATAAGTGTACTTTGTGACCATTTACATTAACTGTGACCCGATCTGAGATTTCCCCTGTAGATTATGAACAACACTAAAGAAAGCTTTAGTGTTGTCTTTGGAATCCTTGCAATTCTGTATTTTAAAGCTTGCCTTGTATGTTTATTGAGGGATTGTATTTTCCCAATGATACTGACCAGAGAGGTTATCCCTTCTTGGTATGTAACTCTTTTTTGATACAACTTCACAGCTTCTATTATATATTTAGTTTATTGCAGGGGTCCATGAGACTAATGCACTTTTACTGTATAAGTGAGAATTTCTTGTGTTTGTGATAGCATGATCCATGCAACCCTGTAGGTGAACAATGTGCATTAAGAAAGGATTATGCAGCTGGGACAGTGTTAACCTTAGTAATGCAAACCAATGACAGATAGCAACAACAGCATCACCCACAGCACAGTATCAACCCGTGTCATACACACACATGCGTACTCAAGTTCTAAAATGTGTGTAGTACAATGAATACTGGCCACCAATAGAAACTATGGAGTGTTAACACTGGCCAATACAGGGCATGTCACCCTGCCCATGTGTCCAATATGCACGTACATGCAGACAGTGCACCTCCACCATGTTCACAAATGTAAACCTGCAAACCTGTGCTGCACATACCCCACACTTACTGTCCATTGTATAACACATGCTGACACAACTACACACATCAGCCAAGTGGCACATGGGCAAACAAAACACAGTTGGAATAAACACCGGTGGAAACAATACAACATTGCTAATTACAGCTTTAATGCATCATGCCTGCTCAGCTACACCTTCAAGGATATCATTACACTTTACTGCTGACAACATGATACACATTCAACCATTGCTATTCTTTATTAAGGTCACCCTGTGCATCAGCACCATGTTAGCCTGTTCCTGCATCAATGTTACAGATGACAGGAGGTGGCACAGGTTTCATCATATACATAGGGTGTGCTGTTGGTTTGCCAGAGGCCTACACTGAGCCATACAATCGACATGTGTGTGTGAGTGTGTGTGTGAGGGGCATGAGTACTGTTATGGGCCAATGTATGTGTTTGCCCTAGGTTTCTGGTTTATGTGTGTGTGTGTCTGCATGCACACAGTTCCACCATGTGGCTGCCATATACGGGGATCTGTGAGACAGCTACAGACTGTACCTGGCAGGCTTTACAGATCACCATCTCTGGCCACGGATACAGAACCTGTGCCTGGCAGGGGTGCAAATGACAGTATCAGTTACTAATGCAGACTGGGTACTATCCAAAGAGGTTGACATATGTCCACTGCATCCAGGTCCCTGCTGGGATTGGCCAGAGCCACTTGCATGTGGTCTTCTAGGACGATCTATGGACAGCCCCCCCAACATTGCTGGGGCTGGTATTGGCACTATGGGAGTGGCTGTGACTTGCTGGATGTCCACAGCGACCTCCAGTTGAAGATGTTGCTGGCATGCATCCACATCCACGTCTCAACCATCCCACACTGTCCTGACATATGGATATGACATTGTGGAGGACATCCAATGTCTTACCCCAATGTCTGTCAATGACCTCAGTGTAATTACGTATGGCACCTGCTAGGTCATGGATACTGCCATTTACAGAGGTCTTATGAGCCCTATGTGCCATTAGCCCCTGTCTGGTGTACTGCTCCATTCGTGTCTGTGCCTCCATGACAGCCTGGAACATGCGTGTGGTAGAAAGAGGTGTGGCACATCTGCCAGGGGCATGATGACCAGCAATGCTCTGAAGAGAACCCTTGGGCATCTGCCTATGTGGTACCATTCTAGACATCTGGCTATGGCTGCTGTGTCCTGATACATGTGCCATAGATATACCACACTGTCCTGGCCAGTGCCAACCGTACACTGTCCCTCAGCTAAGAGCAATGATGATGATAGATGTACAGGCAGTATGGCTGTGTGCATGGATGGGGTGATGACTTGTGTACTGTCAACTGGTGGCCCAACAACAGACCCTGACAAACCTGCCTGTGCCTCAACACACCTATCCTCATCATCACTGTCTGTCTCGGTGACATCAGGTTCCCTGCTGTACTGAACCAGCCCCACCTCGCCACCTGTGAGAAGAAAACAGGAAACACACTTTAAGACCTGAATATGATGTCAGACCACATGCGCACATGCACACATGCGCACTTGCACACGCACAAAAATACACTCCTCCCTAAGGCAGACACACACAACACCAGCAATCTCAGAACATACACAATAGCAGGTGATGGTGGGGTACAGTATCACAAGCAAAACAGTCATATCACACATGTCAGCATGCAGGACATGCGTTGCTCAATAGCATGCACTGCAAGTGTAGACAGTCCTTGTTACTAACAGTATACATAGCTTTGATGCATGTGTTTTGTTATTAGGTGATGGGCCTCCCCCGGAACACAATGCATACATGGACACAACATTGCTGTGCAGGTATTCAAAACTCTGTAATGTACTGTGCACCATAACTCACAGGTGTACATACCATGGCTGGATGTGTATCTGTGTGTCAGATAGGTATTCAATGCTGATTACAGCCTCTGTGTCTTTAGCAAATAATTGTAGACACATTTTTAGCACATGCATGATGAGTATTCACACAACATCATCAGTGGTGCATGGATAATTGATGGAATTCCATTCGGCCACATACCTAATGTACGGTACTTATGGTGAGTGTAGATCATATTGTGGACATATCAGTGTCATCCATGACATGGCATGCTAAAACACAACTGCATATTTAAACACTACACATAGCCAATGTGTGTCATATGACCTAGCCACTCAGTAGCATCACAAGACATATATGTGTCAGTTGTGCAAATGGTGATTGGTATGTATATTGTTTAGAGGTGCATATGTGTGCACACACGCAACATTAAGGTGTATAGCAATGAAAGCTATGTGTAGTACTGTGGTTACAATAACTGGATGGGGTATAGTACCATAGGCCATCATCATGAAGCATCATGTGGTCACTCAAGGCTGCAAATGTTTCCCAAACCAGCACTAATCATGCTGTACCAGAACTGTACTACCTTGGCTACATTCACCATTTCACAACCAGTTACATAAGTCTGTAAGGAGGCCAATAAGGAGCATTCCCTGACATGAATGTGTAGTGTGTTGCAGAGTGTTTAAATGCCCCAGGATAGGCCTCTACCCCTCAGATATATTATGTGTAATGTGTGGATTAAATTTTGGATACTGGAGTGTGACTTTACAGAGGGTTTGGGAATCCTTTATGTGTAGCATGTTAAAATGCTCTGTATATGACATAGATGTGTATGTTATGTGAATGTTGAGTATCAACTGTGCCTATCCAGTGGTTACTACAGTCTAGCCACATTTGTTTGAGATGGTCTGGGTATTGCATGTGTTTGAGGCAGCTAATCACATTAGTGAGATGTGCGTGGTCTTACACCAAACATGCACAGCATGCATTATGGGTAGGTGTGTTACATGTGTACATGGCCTGCACCTTAACTATGACATGCACGTTTTATTTACAGAAATAAATGTAGAACACACTCACCAGCATCTGTCCACTGCCTTGATGTCACCCCAGAGAGACTTACATAAAGATGAGACAGTTTGTCAGTGGCCACAACTGTGGCATTGCTACTGTGTGTTTGCAATCTTACAGTACAACAGTTTACATTCACAGGGCTACAAATTATGTTCCAAATGATCAGTATTGCACAACAACAGGCTCCACATCTTTTAACAACACACTCCACATCTCACATATGCATGATCTACCAGTACAGATAACAGTAGTTTACAGATATGCCATGTTACCTGCATGCTCCATGTGTGCTTGCTGGGTGGCACCAATCTCCATCATGGTGTATGTCTGCTGCTGTTGTTGTTGGGCAGGTGCCACCAGGCCCATGAACAGCTCTTCCACTCTGGTGAGGGGGGATAGATATTAACACCACCTCCGGTTGCAAGCTGTTGTCTCTGCACATCAGCAGCACACTGACTGACATGTATGAGAAGATCACTGCAGTGGTGGTGTACCTGATCATATGTCCGGTTATGCAGGCCTACCTCATGTACCCTGTGGACAACATCTTGCCACATTGCAGTACGCTCCTGCTGGTCTTGGCTGGTTCGTGAGAACATGAGACTGTAGTGCTGAATCATACTGCTAGTAATTATATCATCTTCAGCACTACTGTAACTGGGGTTCCTGTGATGCGCCATGATCCCTGGAAGACATAAATACAAAAATATGTCTGAGCAAGTCATATGGCACATTTAACATTATACAGTACAGATATCACTGAACTGCCATATATAGCAATGTATTAGCTAACCGAGAGTGAAACACTTTAACTGCCACTTATCACTGCTCACCCCACAACTGCTTGAAAGTGCCTGGCTCACTCTCTATCTAATGAGCCATGTTCTGCACACCAACAAAATAAAATCACTATATAAGACTATACAAGAGTACCTGGCACACTGTATGCAACACGATGCACCACCTAGCCACAGCAGATATACATCAAGCTGATGTGTAAAGAAATATATCATCCATCACAATGAGTGTAAGGTCCAGTAAATGTATTACTATTATACCACACAACTTGTCAATGGCAAACCCGTGGCCAAGATATGTGCACAGTTGGGAATATAGGTCACATACTGCTGTAGTACACTATGAATGTTGCTAGATATGCAGTTATATGTTTTACCACACATATGTCAAAGGACATGTTGCAGACATACCCATACACACATCAGACATAATTACGGGACACAAATGTATGACAACCCAGATAAGCTTTCAGTGTGTACTATACAGTAATGTGTGTCAGTACTTACACAACCTTAATCTTGAAAAATGTAATCTGTAATGAATACAGGGACCACACAAAACAGTGGATGCAAGCAATGTGGACATACACCATACTTTGCTGTACAGGCCCAGAACTTCAAGTAGTACTACAGTACACACAGGATTTGGATTCAACATCAGTACCGATCAATAATCATAGATGTAGTGCTTTAGCCTCCAATGACTCACCCTAGTTAAAACCAAGGGACTTAATCACACTGTATGCAATAGCACTTTTTCTGCCTAGCAACAGAATACACAGCTTTTGCTGGGATCAAAGCAAGGACCCATAATACCATGACACAAACAGTTTCCACTAAGCTATCCCACAGATACATATCTTTGACGTATTCACAAACACATTGACCATCACAGTCAGTCAACTGTACAGAGAATCTATTGCAACAAGTAGATGTAGGTGTGTATGAGTATATATAAATAAATATATATATATATATATATATATATATATATATATATATATATATATATATATATATGTATATATATATATATATATACACACACACATCCATTGGTGTACCTATACATATATATGTAGGCACATATACATTTCACCTTTCATAGTGAGAATATCAATTATACAAAGGATGTGAGGTGTACAGTAATGTAATCAAATTGCACAGTCTTGGGATAAATGCATTGTAGGTGTTCACAGCCCAGGTAGCTTTAGCAGGCCTCACTGGCTTCAACATTGCAAACTTGAATAAACCACCCACAGTGTTGAACCACCACATGTCATATACCAGCACTGTATACTGTCTTGTTTGTCCCACACTAAAACCTACATACAAATATGTGAATTCTAACCTTCACCAACATATTTATCTCCACCCTTCACAAACAGTTGCAATATGTCCCCTGGTCTATGCACATATACAGATGTGAATATATATGACACATAAATATTTCTCCGTATGTGTGTGGCATACACACAGATGGTCCACACTGTAGTAAGTCCCTGGACCTCACAGCTGAACTCTTGGGCCTTGCTGCAACACAAACAGGTGTCACATATGAACACACACTAACATTAGGGGGGGTATATATGGCTACAGATGCTAGATAAGCATACTAGACTGCTACAGCAGTTGCCAATGCTAAGCTACACTTTAATATGACTATCATGCATGTGTTGTTCTGTCACACCCATGTTTATATAATGTTAGCGCTAATCCACCCAACAGCCATTGGCCACACTACTGTACAGAACACAGATAACATGGATCAGATCTTTGACATTTAATGCTGAGCTACACATTTCACAGGTATGTCCCACTGCCCACAGGTACACACAGTATTGTCCACAGCAGTAGTTAAGCAGAACATCTATGCATAAATAAGTACTGCTGCCACATACGAATGGTTAACATTATGTCGACTATTCTTCAGTAACATCTACTACATGTCAGTAAATACATATGTGTCACATACCTTTCCTTTGTACAATTTGGTAATATTTATTTTTCCTTTTCTCTGTCTCTCTCTCTCTCTCTCTGTCTCTCTCTCTCTGTCAGTCTCTGCAATAGAGTGATTGAGTTTGTTGGCATAGATTGCAGCCTGCTTTTGTAGGTATTTGCACATGAGCATGTGATGGCCTCTGCAGCAATTAGTGGCCACCATTTGCTAATTGCATGCAGCCTGCTGTATAGTAATTGCAGTAATCACTGTCATAGCAACCCAGTACTATAAATTGCTAACTCAGGTAGGCATGGCCCTTTCAGCTTTCCGAGATGGAGATCATCCTTGTTTGCTGTGGACATCATTGTTTAAGACAGAAGGTTGGTATAGTTCTTATATCAGAAGCCAGGGGTGTAGCCAGAGATTTACATTTTGTACTCAGACCTAATGCTGCTGCTTCCTGTACCCACTTGTCAATGTAGAAATGTACTCACCCCTCAAAATGCTACCCCAAGATACATGGAAAGATGCACTTTCTTTTCAACTGTTACAATTAACTGCCATTCAAAGCTAGTTATAGAGATGTATTCCTTTGGCACAAGAATTGTTTGTGAACTGTTATACTGTGAATATTCATTTACTCAGTTCTAAACAGTTTCTGCTTTTTTAGTGTTGACATTAGCACAAGCTGCTCAGAAAATCTGGACAGATTTCAGTACTGTGAGTATGCTTACATACATCCTTGGTAGACCCTGCACACACAGGTATATTCTACATTTTGGTAGGGGTGCAGAAGTACAGAGAGCGTAAGTTTTATTGTGTGGATTTTATCTTGCTGGACTTACAGGGTTGCTGTGTACATGTTAGTTTATCAATGCAAGTAGTCTGTCTGCGTAACTCCCAACTGTGGACCTATCCACATGGTAGCAAGAGAATGGCCTGTTATTTTTTGTCTGTGTACCACACAGGTCTTTTCAGCAATAGAGCAATGGCATTGTTACAGCTGGTTGCTACCAGTACATGGCTACATCCATTTTTATTTCAGTGTTGTATTCCTACATAAGGGTATGCTTCTGAAACTCCCTCCAAAGCTATTTGCACAGTGTGTAACAGCAGAAAGGCTGACATGCCTCTGTGTTTCTGCCTCTGCCAGACCTCTCAAACACTCTGGTACATATTTGAACAGACTCAGGGAAAAGTCAAGAAAAACTCAGGGACACCTTTAAAATATTAGTGCCATTAAGTTGAAACATTGAGAGAATCAGACCATATGAATTAATACACCTTTTCCTGAAGTAAAAGAAGTGTCTAACTCTTAATTATTGTCATTATTCATTAAGTGTAATTCACCACCTTTCTGCCCAAAGACAGTAGTTTTAGGAAAGGTTCAGAGGGACAGAGCTAAAATGTGTGTCAAAATCAGGGGCATCCCTGAAAATTAGGGACAGTTGGGAGGTATGGCATCTGCCCTAAACATATATGACAGTGTTTGTCCTGCTGTGATACTGTGTGGGGTTGTAAAGCGATGGTGTAACATTATTCCCTGCTAGAATGGCTGCTTCTCTTATCATAGTCATGTAATGTAATCCCACAACAACTGTTGGTAAAGATCCACAGAACAAGTTGTGTGGTATGGCATTCCTATTTTTCCTTTACATTCACTCATTCTGAAGCATGATATATTTATTTCAGCACCAACTTGTTATATATCTACAGTGGCTTAGTGGTACTTCATGTTGTGTAGTGTATATAAGGTCTGGGGTTCAAGACTGACAGAGGCGTTTTATTTTGCTCCTGAGCAGAACAAGGGCCCTCACATACAGAGTGACTAAGGCACTTTTAAGCAGTTGCAAGTGGGTTTGCACGATGTTTAGCAATGCTTAGCTAAGCGCAAACAAGTGCACACTCGCGCAAACCCACTAACTACTGCTTAATAGTGCTTACTCTCGCTAACCCCCGCGCTCATTTCGTTGAAAGAAAAGAAAAATTGGGAGATAGGAAAGTGATGAAAAAGGGGCACAAAGAGGGAAAGACAGTCTGGAAAAGAGCTTGGGATGTGCAGGACGGGTGTAGGGAAGATCCATAGCTGCCCATTTCTTTAACAGCAACAGCTGTGCATATGGAATAAATTTGGAGGTAGATATGAAACCTTCAACCCCTGAGAGAGGGGTGAGGACAACAAAGTATGTTGTAATGCTAATTAAATTAAATTTTATGTGTCCAGTGGACATGTGTGCAAAATTGGCAGCTATGTATGGGGCGTCATTTTTTTTTTTTTGGGGAGCAGATTGCCCTTTTTTTTTTCAGGTGAGAGTGGAATGTGGGGTAGGGGAAGTAGGTATATTTGGGGAGGTAGGTTAGTGAGGTAAACAGACAAGACAAACAAGATGCATACAGGGGCAGTATATGACACGTGGTGGATGAACACCTTTGACAGGGAGGGATGTTTGGAAATCGCAAGCCCATAAGCCCACAGATGGAAACAGTGGGACTGAGGTCCCCACCCATGGGCAGTCACCACTGCACCTTCACAGCCCAGAGGGTGGCTATGCTAGAGCTGTGTAGGAGGGGCAGGCTGATCCAGGAGTTGTGCCACTCGTGCCTCAAGCTGGCATAGAGGTTTTACAACAGAACATTCAATCTGTCTACACACTACAGCCCGGACCGTTCGAAGGGTTATAGGTGGCCCTCTTCTGCCCATGCTTGCATGGAGGGGCTGAGTCCCCTGCAGCACTTCCACCCGAAGGTGGCACAAGGCTAACGGAGGAGGAGGTCCCAGGCTGAGCACCAGACCTGCTGGTGCCAGGTACCATGGCCAGCTGAGATGGGACAGGTGGGTCTGCTGGGGCTGGCCTTCCCATACGAACTATATTTTGGAGAGTTTAATAAAGATATGGATTAGTAACAGTGAACAGCATTCCCAATTAGTTATAACAGCATGCAGAAGTATTCCCATTAACCCAACACACCAGATTTTCATTAACCCAACACACCAGATTTTCAACAGTTGAAAAGCAAGCATAACACATGCATATATAGAACAATAGTGGACATTACAACAGCATGCAGGTTGAATTGATGGCAACAGGCCACCAATATTGTTGTATTTTAACAGGGCACATGCATAGGAATAAATGCAAATATTTATAAACCAATATGACATATGTCCCAACAAATGTTTTGAGATTAGACATACCGATTGAGGTGTGGAATTGCATTTTTATGCACATACAGTAGGGTGGAAAAAGATAGCTCAATTAATGTAGTAAGAATCTTTGTGTTCAACATCTTTGTATCATACATAGTAAGGGTTAAAATGTGAAACTGCATTGCGTGCAAAGAAATAAGGTAAAATAAGTTGTTTTTCTTGTAAAAAATTTGCTGACCAAAGAGGAATGCACAGATGCTACCTTGGTCCAGGCACAAGCTTATCTTGTGTCTGACCTCTGACCATCTACCAGGCACAAGCTTATCTTGTGTCTGACCTCTGACCATCTAAGGCTCCAGTATGTGAATTTATAGCCTTGACTGAAATTCCTTGTCTAGTAACCAGCTGCTGTGTATGTGAAGAAGAGGGTATAAAAACCCATGTAAAGTGTACAGAAATTAGACTGCTGACATACCATGTACATTGTAGCATGTCTCCATGCATGTAAAATAAACCTTTTTTGCTTACTTTTATCTGCGTAATTCTTCCAGTATATGTTAAAAGTATTAAAATCTTTTGACATTTCTGGCACCCAAGTCCGTGGGGCCACCTCTTCACGGTACGAATCGCATAAGAGGGACTGAAAAACCTGTACAGGAAAGGGAGAACAAATCTCGGGCTCCCTTGAACAGAAAGACCTCCAACAAAGAAGTCATAAGTAGAGGCCAGTCACTCTTAGATTCGATCCGTGGGACGGTGATGAACGGGGCGGAAGATCCGCAGTAAGGTAAGCTTTTTTTCATTTATAAAAGTACTTTTTTTTAAGGGACTAGTCATAAAGGAATTTCTTTTGTTTAAATTTTACAAAAGACCGGTAGAGATCTCAGGAAAAGGAAAATAGTTTTTCTTTTAAATAAGAAAAATGGGAATAGGAAGCAGTTGTTGTGCTAGTAAGGGCTGCTTAAATAAAAGGACTGAAGATGAGGAATATATGTTTAAATTACACCCAAAAAACTTAAAATACATAAAAAAATGGAAGACAAATTATGGTTTAGTGGTAACTTAAATAGATCAGAATGTCAAAATTTGGTGAGAGATCTGCGTAGGGACGCAGGAGGCAAAGTTAAAAATCAAGTAAAGAGGGGATTCCCTCAAGCACAGAAATGGTTAGAAGAAGCTAATAAGAGACATAGGGAACAGTTTTCGAATAAGGGAAGTGGTGGCTCGAGTGCAAAAGATACATTTTTCATCCAAAAGGATGATAATGAAACATCTGCCGTCTGTCGTAAGGCAATGGCCCCACCCTTATATCCAGACCCGGAAACCCTTAAAACTAGTCCACCTCAGTATCAGGAAAGTGAAGAAGTCAGACAAAGCAAAACCATACCTCCCGTAGTTTTACAAAAGCAGGCGGATGACACTCTGGACCTACGAACCCGTAGTATAGACAAATCAGAATGGAAACAAAAGGAAGCCGAAGTCAATTCGGCATCCACAGAGTATCCCCTCATAGAAGTTGCAAATCTATCGACCCTGGACGCGGGAAGACATTCGAAAAGCTGTAGAAGGAATACCACACCCTAGGTTAGATATGAACAAGTTTTGTGAGGACATCGCAGGCATGATAGAAAGTTATAAGCTAAATGCCATAGAGGTGGAACAAGTAGTTCGACAAATTCTGGGTCCCGACTGGAACTTGGTCTGTGGGGACTGGGATCCCATAACCAGAGTAGATAATAAACCACTTGCCCACAATTCGGACTCATACCAAAAGCAGGTCAAGGATTTACTAGACCGTATTTTGGGCAAATGGAAGCCTAGGGCAGACTGGACCTGTATCAATAGATGTGTACAAGCAGACGATGAAAAAGTAGACAACTATTTGCAAAGACTTACCCAGTGCTTTGATAACCATAGTGGTATGCAAAAAGAAATGGATCAGAGAAAAGACTCCTCATATGAACAACAACTAAAAAATGTCTTTTTAAAAGGGTGTAAAAGTGCTATTAGCAACTTTGTCCAAAAGCATATGATAGACCATCGGATGGCACGTCTGCAGCCCCTACTGGAGTATGCAAGACATGCAGAAAAATATTTAGAAGAAAAGAAAAGAAAAGAAAACAAGCTCAAACCTTTACGGTGAGTGAAGGTGGGACACTTATGCTACTGCAAGGTCCGACTAACAGGGATAGAGGAAGGGGCAGAGGCAGGGGTAGAGGAAGAGGGAATGTGAGGCATTCCGAAGACTATGAAGGTAGGCAAAAAAGAGGGGAATGCTTCAAATGTGGTAAAAAGGGACATTTTGCGAGGGATTGCCGGTCTTCTGAAAAAACTAAAACCACCCCGGATCACGAGTCAGCATGACTATATGATGGTGGTGGAGGTAAATCAGACCCGGACAAAGAGGCTGATTGGCCAGAATCAATAAGGCGGAGTGAAGAGGAAGATTTTGAGGACATAAACGAAGAGGGTAAGGGAGAATGTGCAGGATGGGAGAATGAAATGACTGATTTTTCAGAAGAAGGCGAATATCAGGTTGTTAATTTAACAGCGCTGGCTGTAACTATGCAGCTAGAAGCACAACCGATAATCACACTTCAAGTAAAGGGTAAAGATGTAGAATTTTTGTGTGATTCAGGGGCCTCCAGGACCCTACTGAAAAACTCTGCAGTACCAGCCGATGTAACTTCTGATGACTATGTATTAGTCAAGGCAGCAAATGGCCGCATTTATAAGGAACCATTATCTAAACCTTTATGGTTCACGGACCCTGAAACTAACCAAATGATCCGGTTTCGAGTCATTACCTCCAAAATTTGCCCTTTAAACTTATTAGGAAGAGATTTAATGCACGTGTTTGGCATAGCAGCTGTACCGACTGCATCAGGGATTCTAGCCAAACGAGTAGAAATTCAAGATGTTATGTTACAGGTGGGGCAGGGTGATTTACACTACTGGTACAGTAATGATCTTGTTGAAACTGGACCACAAAATGTAGTAAATGAGCTAACTAATTTGGCCTTAAGCAAATATGGCATGCAACCACCAGTGGTAGCTAAACAACTACACTGTACAATGTATTACAGGAAGTATGCGGGACCAGACGCCAAATATGAGGAGCAATTTTTTAAACATAAGGTCACAAAAATCCTGTTACAAAATCTCTATTGGGATAAATCAGAAAATTCTGCAGTTACATGCAGTCTTACAAAAGATATGCAGTTACTTTTTCGCAATAATTCTATTGCACATGTCTCTGTAACAAGGGAAGAACAAATGGCATGGTATCTGGTGGGGAGGAAAGTTACTGAATGGGCTAAAATGACGCCAGAACAATTGGCATGTAAAGGAATTCAGGTACAAAGAGTAAATTGGGTCACCCAGGCTAGACCAACAGTGCACCTCCACGAAGACAGGCTAACGCCACCCGGGGGAGGGCCATTCTGACTATATCTCCTAACCCCGCAAGAAGAATTAAAGTTACAATCAGTGCCAGACTCCTTATGGTCCCGCGGGCAACATGACATTGGGCTAATAAAAACAGCAGGACAGGTTAAAATAACTCCAAAATCCGATTTTAGACCTCATAAGCGTCAGTATCCATTAAGTAAAAAGGCAGAAGAAGGTATTCTACCAGTGATCACGGCTCTACTGCGAGCTGGGATTTTAATTCCATGCACAGATTCACCGTGTAATACACCCTTGTTCCCAGTAAGGAAACCGGACGGGACATGGAGAATGGTACAGGATCTGCAGGCTGTAAATGCTGCTGTAGTGCCAAGGGCTCCTATGGTCCCAGATCCATCTGTTTTGTTAAATGATATCCTTCCCACGGATAAGTATTTTTCTGTTATTGACATTAGTAACGCATTCTTTTCTATTCCCCTACAGGAAGATAGTAGGTTTTGGTTCGCTTTTATGTTTATGAGCAAGCGATACACATACACATGACTGCTGCAGGGATATTGTGAAAGTCCTACAATCTTTTCGCAAGAAATGTCGACAAACCTGGCACAGTTTCAACCAGAGCATGGCTGTCATCTACTATTGTACGTGGACGACATCTTACTGGCTGCACCCACGGAAGCTGTCTGTGTGTCCGAAACTTTCGGTTATTGCATTTCTTGGCGAAAGAGGGACATAAGGTAAATAAATCTAAATTACAATTTTGTAAAACTGAAGTACGGTATCTAGGCTATACCATTTCAAATGCTGGTAGACAACTAGATAACTGAAGAAAAGAAGCCATTTTACAGGCACCAATGCCCAGCACAAAAAAAAAATGATGTCATTTTTAGGAATAACAAATTTCTGTCATAGTTGGATTCCCAACTATGCAGAGGAAGTAAGTCCAATTTCGGAACTTATTTTCGCACTTCCCATGGCAGCAGATGACGCACTGAAATGGACGAATAAGGCAATACAGGCATTTACTAGGGTAAAGCAATTGATAGCAGGATCTGCAACACTTAGCTTCCCTGACTATACAAAACTCTTTGTTCAGACAGTAGATTGTAAGCAGGGCTTTATGACATCGGTTCTGTTGCAAACTTATGGGGATAAGTTGAGACCATTAGCTTTTTATTCCAGTAAACTGGACACAGTGGCATGATCTTTGCCACACTGTGTACAAGCAGTAGTCGCAGCCGCACTGGCTGTGCAAGCGTCTGCAACCCTAGTTTTGTTTCATGATCTTACCTTACGAGTACCGCACTCTGTCGCGGTAATACTACTACAGGATAAAGTTACCTTTCTCTCTCCCAGCAGACACTTATCATGCATGACAACATTACTGTCACAACCACACATGACCATTGAGCAATGCACCACTCTTAATCCAGCCACGCTGTTACCTACAGCTGACAATGGTGCCCCTCACGTGTGTTTAGATTTGATACACTCTAATGTCTTACCAAGACCAGACCTTAAGGACCAACCTTTGGCAAATTCAGATTGGACCCTGTTTGTAGATGGGTCAGCACGTAAGAATGAGGCAGGTATCACACAAGTAGGGTATGCAGTCACAACTGAGACTAAGGTACTAGAGGCACAACCCCTCCCCAGGAACCTGTCCACACAGGTGGCTGAATTGATTGCTTTGTCAAGAGCATGCACCATTTCCAAGGATAAGGCACTTACTATCTACACAGATAGTCAATATGCTTTTTCCACGGTCCATGTCTTTGCACAGCAATGGAAAATTAGGGGAATGGTTACGGCCTCAGGAAAGGAAATAACCCACAAGGATTTAATCCTCAGCCTCTTACAAGCTGTACAACTGCCACGGGGACTGGCCATCTGTAAGTGTGCAGCGCACACAAATGCCAAGGATCTGGTATCACTTGGAAATGCACTGGCTGACAAAACTGCAAAAAGTGTAGCCTTAACCTCTACCTTTGCACTCGAGACCGCACAAAAGGAACTTCACCCTACAGATAAATTTGTTCTACAAACTTTACAGGTAATGCAGGAACTTAGTACAGTGCAGGAAAAACAGTGATGGATTAAATATGGGGCTATTCAAAAGCAGGGAGTTTTTGTAGGTCCAAATGATAAGTATGTCTTGCAACAAACCTTTTTAGGTATGCCTCATTAGTGACGCATGGCCCATCTCATCTGGGCCCTGCTGCTATGGTTCAAATAATCCAGCAAATTTTCTGGACCAAGGGCTTTATAGTGTACGCTAAATGATTTTGTTTATCGTGCCTGCTTTGTGCACGATACCATGGTGGGGGGGTGCGGTTCACCCCAGCAGCTTTTCCGCTGCCTCCGTATCCATTTCACACAATCTGCATGGATTTTATTGAACTAACTCTTGTTCAACAGAAGCGATTTGTGTTAGTCATTATCGATGCTTTTACAAAATGGGTTGAAGCTTTTCCGGTAGCACACCCAGATGCACTGTCGATAGCCAAGGCCCTTATGAATAACATTATCCCTCATTTTGGGCTACCTACACGCATCTATTCTGATAATGGCACACATTTTGTAAACCAAGTTATTCAAAAGCTGGCCGCCGTTTTTCAGATAGAGTTAAAACATCACTGTGCCTACCACCCACAGTCAGCAGGGTTGGTTGGACACCATAATGGCATTCTCAAAGGCAAGTTACGTAAACTCATGGCCGAGACACATCAGTCTTGGATAAACTGCTTACCTCTGGCGCTCTTGTCCATGCGTACCACTCCCACCTCAAAAGGGGTCACACCATTTGAACTATTATATGGGAGACCTTACTACGTCCTGCAGTGGCAAAATCTTTTGCCTGCGGAACGTGAGGGGGGGTGAAGAGATAGCAGATTACATGAGGAAACTGTTGCTGACCAGAACTAACACCTCTTTAACGAATGATTGCTTTTCAGATCAGAAGAACAACAGGATCCTGGAAGTGGAACCCGGCAAATGGATCTGGGTTAACATTGTCAAGAGGAAAAATTGGGCCTCACCGAAGTGGGAAGGTCCATACCAGGTTTAGATAGCAACACCGACAGCAGTTCGAATAAAGGAAAGAAACTCGTGGATTCATCTAACACACTGTAAATTGATAAAGCAGTTCGAATTAGGAAAAAACTTAAGTCTCCCTGAGGAACACTGATTGGTAGTAATCTTGTTTTGTATAAATATCTGACTATTGTAGCAATGCAAAAAAATACCGGAAGGGAGCAGCCCTTCCCACAAAAGCATTCCAGGATAATTTTGTTGTTAATAAGTGTGAGTGTTACTTTTCTGTTTTGGCTGTTTTTATTTTCAAACAAGACTAGCAAAGCAAAGAGAGACGAGAATACGGCCTGGCATCCGTCTTTTAATACATATCAAGCTATTAAGTATACATATGCTCTATTTTTTAATGTCTCAAATTGTTGGATATGCACGGCTATCCCTACTGTACATGGTGGTCTAATGTTAGGTACAGTCCCTTTGAGGGCAAATGATACATGGACTAATTTACTATTTGAAACTTCAGAGGTAGCCTTAAAGGACAAAATAGCATTACCCCTCATGGGTCGCCAGAATGGAACTGTATGCTTCCAAAGAGGGGGCAAGATTAAGGTTGGATGGAATCAGTGTAATGTAACCATAATTCATAACTGTACAATAGATGGGCACTGTGCAACGAGTTTCAAGCCTATAAAAGTGCTTATTAATAGTACAGGGCTTATTAATGACACAAGTTTCTTTGAAAAAATGTTATCTGTGTATGATCTGTTGTTTAAAGGGCTGCAAGACACAGGAAATCACTCTGTTCCAGTCAATATTACACTTAAAGTAAATGATTGTTATTTTATCTGTGGTAGAAAAGCATACAAATGGTTACCAAGGAATTGGTCAGGCAGTTGCTTTTTGGGTTATTTAGCACCAGCTATAATACATACATTTTCTCTTCCCCAAGGTAAAATACAAAATGTACGTGCTGCTAATAAACCTGTTAATCCCGTAGGTAACGTTGATGCATCCTGGATCTATCACCATGATTTGGCCCATAGTAGCAGCAAAGGGCTATCACACATGGACTTGGGCGATGATGTTATTTCCTGGGCTGGTATTCTTCTAGCGTATGGGACAGTAAAATCCATTTGGGAGTTCAGAAAACTGTCAAAACTGTTAGAAACTCTGAGCAATGCAACTTTTTCTGTGCTAGAATTGGTGACGGACGAGTTAACTGCAATGAGGACTGTAGTGTTGCAGAATCGTATGGCGCTTGATTTCACCCTAGTGGCGAAAGGAGGTACTTGTGCTCTTATCCAGGAGGAGTGTTGTTTGTTCATACCGGACAACGAACATGACATAACAGTCATCTAGAAATCCTGCAGCAAATTTCTGAACTTACAAAACCAGGACAAAATCCATTAACTGACTTTTTCCAAAATTGGTTTGGAAATTGGGGAACAGTACTTATGAATGTCTTAATTGCTATATGTGTTGGTGCCATTATATTCTGACTGTTGGGCTGTTGCTGCATTCCTTGCATCCGAATGATAATATCAAATGTATTGTCTGCTAATGCAACTAAAGCTTATTATTCTGAATATACAGAACATGAGTCATGCAAAAAACTGTATGAATAAAGTGTATTACTGATGATACAAAGTGGTGTTAGGGGGGAAATGTAGTAAGAATCTTTGTGTTCAACATCTTTGTATCATGCATAGTAAGGGTTAAAATGTGAAACTGCATTGCGTGCAAAGAAATAAGCTAAAATAAGTTGTTTTTCTTGTAAAGAATTTGCTGACCAAAGAGGAATGCACAGATGCTACCTTGGTCCAGGCACAAGCTTATCTTGTGTCTGACCTCTGACCATCTACCAGGCACAAGCTTATCTTGTGTCTGACCTCTGACCATCTAAGGCTCCAGTATGAATTTATAGCCTTGACTGAAATTCCTTGTCTAGTAACCAGCTGCTGTGTATGTGAAGAAGAGGGTATAAAAACCCATGTAAAGTGTACAGAAATTAGACTGCTGACATACCATGTACGTTGTATCATGTCTCCATGCATGTAAAATAAACCTTTTTTGCTTACTTTTATCTGCGTGATTCTTCCAGTATATGTTGAGTATTAAAATCTTTTGACAATTAACAACTTATATATCCTTCTAATTTTCACTATATTCCTATTAACTGCAGTTATATGTCCCTTACATGTATTATTACACTACCCAATGCCCTTATATTGTGCAATTGGATTATGCTAGATCATTATATACATGAGCTGTATCTTACATACAAACTGTCCAAGATGCAGATGTTACTGCTACATATTTTGAGATTTGCTCAGACATACTACTGCTAAGATGGTACACTGACAGCTCTACTTTCATATAATTATCTAGATATGTTCAGGTGAAAGTATCAGTTATATGTTAACAGCGCCCTACATTTCTGGCAGCACACTGGCATTTCTGGGGAACACAATGCCAAGCTACTCATGTGTCAGATTAACCTGTAAATGCTGGGCATGAACCAACAGTTGAGGGCTGTAAATATGCATAAAAGCTACTGGCACTCCCTTCATCCACGTTATACAGGCCTACCCAAGTGTGGGTTAACATTGCTTAATACAACAGTACTATTTGTAAAATGCAACAGTACAACAACATATCAAAGAAAATTACACAGACACACTCCAGGAATTATACATTTATTAAAGGATTATTACACCTTTATTTATTGGGTTAAAACACATGTTGAAGGTTCTCTCATTTATTTTATATAACAGTACATACAGAATAATTACTAACCTGCCTGATGATGCAGCCTTTGCAACCTGTCTTCATTTGCTTGCTGATTCATAGCACGGACACCTGCAGCTGTGAAGTAAATGCAGTGTTATTGAGACATACCTATCCATAGTATAGACAGGCATAGCAATTCTTAACTACTTAATACAATGGCTACTTACTCAGTACTGGGGCATTAGGCATCGCACAGGATTCCTGGATCCACTGGTTCAGTTGATCATCCTTGCACCGCTTCAGGTCAGAATAATGGTGCCTGACCTGTTCACCAGTCTGAGGAACCCCAGTGGCACTGGTGAGATCATGAGCAAGACTGTTCCAGGCCTCCAATTTATATTGGGTGCCCTGGTACTGGCCCTGCAGGAGTCTTTCCTCATGATTGTGGACAAAGAGCCAAACCATTACTTTGGACTCCTCAATGCCCCAGCGTTGTGCTCAAAATCGAGTGCCTTCTCCTACACTGGCCATGCTGACTGCAGAAGGGAGCTACAACCAGTTATGGCAAGTATTCCCGCCTGTGGAGCTCAAATATGCCTCATTTCCCACACTTATTTGTGATTGGCCAGTTTTGAAAAAAACTCAGCTGTAGGCACACCTGATTAGCTGATGTTGGCAATGTTTAAAATTCCTTTGATAGATAAGTGTCTGTTGAAAGTGCATGGTTATGAAATGCTGTCATGGCTTAGTGGTTATGTACGGTGACTATAGTGCACAGTATCCTTAGTTCAAGCCCTGTCACTGCTTTTTATTTCCTACTGGCCAGACCTGAATGGTTAAGGTACAGTAAAGGAGGTGTGGCTGGGTTTAGCTGACTTTGCTCAACTTTGCCCGACTTTGCCCCACGTTGCCTGACGTTGCGCTGGTTAGCGCGGTGCACAGCTCCACGCAAATACATTGCAGTTGCGCTGGTTGGCGCGGTGCGTAGCTGCGCAGAAAGACATTGCACTTGTTAACGTGGTGCTAAGCTATGAGTACTTGGATTTAAATATGCTCAATACTGGTAAAATGTGCTTAGCAGTGCTTTATATTACTTAAAATAAGTTACTCATGCCTCAGAATGCATAACCATTTCACCTTTATATATATATATATATATATATATATATATATATATATATATATATATAAAATTTGTTCACTACTACATATAACATTTGAATGCTTTTTACAAAACTTATACATGATAAATGTCAGGAAATATTTTTGTATACAGATTTCCAACAGAAAATGGAACGTGCAATAGTGGGACTCAAACCGGGAATGCCTCCTCTTTGTGCGAAGGCTCTAACCACTACACTATTGCGATTTTGCTTAATTGGCATATATTTTTCTTATTATCTTCTTCGGTGTCTAAGCTGCTACCTGTAGCTAAGCAATGGGCAAATCTGCGCAAACACGCGCAAATATGGGCAGCTATATTGGAAATAAAACAAAAAATAAATTTATTTTTTTAATTTTTACATTTGTACGAGGTTTAACATATGGGGGAGTGTAGTGTTTCAATGTACAACATGTAACTTGACATTTCTGGAGTTTCATCATTGCAGGGGCGTGGATATTTGGACTGCTCGGCAGTCCGACACATCCCCTACACTCGTCCACACTCCATGTAAGCTTTAGAGTTGAGGCAGCACGCCCTCATTAATATGCATGGCATGCTGCCTTCATACTCTTAGACTAGCGCTTCCATGTAAGACTAATCTAGTCTTACACAGAAGATTAGTAAATCCTGGGGATTGTCTTATAAACCTAGAAAGTTGATAGAATAATGGGTTTTCCATTATCATTAATTTTCTGAAGAGTATGAAGTTTGAAACTCAAATATCTCCCATTACTTTCTGATTTACATACTCAATGGTTTGCCAATCATTTGCCAGAAAAACAAATATTTATGAGGAATGGACCAAAAATACAAGGCAAAAATCTGGACATCTTGCATAAATATGGACAGTTGAGAGGTACGGATGGGGTGTGACATTGCTAAACGTAGATGCCACAGAGAACTACATTCATGCCTTTTTGGAGCACTGGCAAAATGCTTCTTTATACTTCAATTGTAGACACATTTCGCTCCAACAGAGTGAATAATCCGCACTTTGGAAATTATATGGATGAAGTGACTGAAAAAACTGAATGACTGCAAGAATAATGTGGGCTAAAGTATTGACTCTTTTCAACAGACACGATTCCAGCAGCAACTGCTTGCAATGGGAGCAAGAGTGGAAACGTGGTGGGTATTTTGTTTTATTATGTTTTATTATGTTTTGTCATATTACTGTGTTGCAGTTCTACAGTTTTTACATGTGGACTATGTTTTCAACTGGTGCACACATAAATAGGAAATAGAATTGTAACTGCAAACAGGCTAGGAAAGTAAAGGGTTTGTTAGATTTTATGAATCTTAAATGCAGAAACAAAGTTTAAGTAAAATGTGATCAGCAGTCATACTAAATGACCATGGCTTGGAAAAGGAATCTGCTGAATGGACATTCTTCCCTTACAGACTCAAAGCAGGATGTATGCAAGAACAAAAATGCAAAATCTGCTTTTTAAGAACAATGACATGTTATTCTGCATGGAAAAACAGGATGACAGATGTTTTTATACAAAGATCCAAATAAAATACAGGATGTTCACACTGTCAGAAAAGTTGATCTCTGACAATGTGTTTTCTCAAAAATATGTTTTTCTTCATAAAAAACAGGATATGCTTATCAGCATTGACATAAGAACACATATTTCTATACACAGATTCAAATAGAATACAGGACAATGTGTTTCCTCAAAAATATGTTTTTCTACATGGACATCAGGACACTGTTACAGGATATTCACACTGTCAGAAAAGCTGGTCTCTTACAAGACATTGTTAAACAAGGAAGTTTAGTATTGTTTCTACAGGATAAGCAATTCTCCAAAATATGTTTATGCATGACTAAAAAGAGTATATAAAGAGCTGTATAAATCCAGTTGTTTAGGGATATGGTAGGAACACATTTGGTGTTCTGAGGTAAATGTTATATCTCTCACATCATCTGTACTATATGAGAAGTAAAGTTGGAACAGTACTTTTTAAGCTGCAACGTTTGTCCAGTTTTATTTATTATAAAAGTTATTGGTTACTGCTCTTAAAGACAAGTGCTGCAAAGTATATTCTCTCATCAGTGTATATTCTGCAAGTTTCTGTATGCAACAGACTGTGAATGCAAATATAATCAGACTCTGAATTTTAGCAAGAATCCATCCAGGCAAGAAGCAAGAAGCAAGTAAGAGACATATAATATTTTTTCAATGGCGAGGCAGCTGAGTGACTAGCACCATATATTTTTTTCAATGGCAAGCTAGTCTGCATTTGAACCTACAATCTGCATTCAAACACAGGAGGAGTGATGGTAAGCCCTGCAGAGGGTCACTTCAGTTAAATTGCAATAACTAACATTTGTACGTATGTGTCAATTCTGAACAGAAGTATTCCAGTTTATGCAGCTTGCAGTAGTAAAGTTTTTTAGACGTCTACATCCGGAGTGAGACAGAAGTTCCAGTCGCAGTGCCATAATTTCACTAAAGAAAAGGGGGATATCCACTAGCCCATCAGTCCACTGCCTGTTGTGCTTTCCCAGCTTCTCAAGTGACTTTGAAAAATTTCCAGCCATCTGCAACAACAGCCTGATCACCTGTTTTCTTGCTCACTGGTAAGACTTTTTTCGACGTCACATTTTTAGTATGGTTGCTATTCGACAGTTTTGGATATTAAACAGTCTTGGATATTAGATTAGACAGTATGGATATTTTCATGCATAATTTAAGCAAATGTAAAAATGCTATGTTGGTATACACAGCACATTAGTAAATGTAAAACCTTATTAGGGCAGGTTGATAGTAAGGCATTATGCAAATGTATTACAATATTTGACTGGTATCTCAAAGAAAACCATGTGAAAAATGACAAATGTTTATTGTGTGATTCAACAAAAACTGCATTTTGTGTATTATGTCATAAAAAAATATTGCATCATATTGCAAATATAAAAATAGACTGTAAAGACAGATCTGAAGAATTAACTAAGGGTAAAGTGTTTCCATTACATTCTGATGTTGAACAGTTATGTCCTGTCACCACATGTGAGTCAAATCAGTTACTGATAGATCCCTTAGTACATTTTGTTATAAAGCAATGTAGTAAACTTCTAAAAGACAGATACAATGAGTTCAGGAAGCTTAGACAAGTTATACACACATCTTTTCAAAAGTGCATAGGAGTTTCAAATTCAGCAGAACAGCTTACTAAAGAATGTCAGAAAGACCATGCAACATCACAGGAAATTCAACAGAAGTTCCAGGATAAAGAAAATAAATTAGCTGAACTGACAGAGACTGGGAACTTCCTACATACACAACTAATCTGTGCAAAAGAAATATATTTTATAATATGTTTATGTTTTGAAAATGGTTAAACATACATGGTAGGATGGTAGGATCTGATGTCTGGACAAATCATTCTTAAATGTTTTACTTTCATTCAGTTAAAGCAAGACATCTATCAGTACTACAGTAAAATAAAGCATATGAATGCCATTCATTAGCATAGTCAAAAGGTAAACAAAACTGTTCTAGTGTATTATAATATATAAAATTAAATAAAAATAGATGAGTAAAAATTTAAAGTCACAAGACTAACATGCTTGTATAAAGATATACAGATACAAGACAGACATGCATGTGTGTTCTTTTCATCTAGAGTACATCTGTTACAATAAGGCAGACAACAGCAAATATAAATAATATAAATATAAATGTGTTGGTTAAACTAATATCTATTTTGTTTTTTACAATTTGTTTATAATTATATAGTAACACCAAACAGTTAAAGTTCTGAATTTTAAAAATAAATAAAATCACAGATGGTATTATTCAAACAGTTTTGTAAAATTAATGGCGGGACAGTTAAATAAAAAATACTGAAATCCATGTAAGGTAATTATAAAATGATGTCTATTTATGTTGTATAAATGCATAGTTATGCAAATCACAATCACATTAAAGGGAAAATGCTAAAAGAATTAACTATAGTTTACAGAGTATGAAATGTGAGCCAAGACCTTCCTAGACTGAATGAATAGTTACAGGAAATGCTGGAAAGATAAGATAAACAACAAGACTGATTGCCAGATAAGTAGCTTGAGTTTTTCTAAAGCATCATTGTTATTAAAACATAATTGTTAAAATGTTTACAGGCAACACTATTTAGTAATTGTCATAAAATGCCACAATTGTGCATAGATGTCACTGATAATCTGTTTGCAAGTAAATGTTAAAAGGACAAAAAAAACCCTCAGTTGCATCAAGTACAGCCAGCAAATGGGCTATAGTATATATATACATACAGTTCAAATCAATTGTGCAGGAGGGTGTAAATACCTACTAGAGGTAATATACAGTGAAAGCTTTATTTAGTAACCTAATAAAATAAATGTATAACCAAAGTGTTGGGCTGACACATTCTATTCTCACAGCACAGGGCAGGTAAACAGTGCTGAAGTACTACAGGGGGAGGGGTACTTTCTCAGTTTTACACTGACTGTATAAGAGGGAGGGGCACTTTCTCAGTTTTACACTGACTGTATAAACAGACTGTGACAAGGGTCTGAAATAAAGCTACATAAAAATAAATAATAAGGGTCTAAAATAAAGCTACAGGAAAAATATCTCATTCCTTCTTGACAATACTCTTTTAGGGAGAGGAAAAACAGGTATTAGTGTATTAGAAATACTGGTAAACTGGATTAAACCTGACAGGATAAGATATTTTACAAGTTGTTAATAGCTATCATAATGGTTATTATTGTATTGTTTAGAATTAAATTATATTTACAGCCTGTTAAACGTAAAGCTATACAAGAGATGGTTTAAAAAAACAAGAGATGGCTTAAAACTGATTACAGCTATACAAGAGAGAATAAAGATATGCAAAAATGCATAAATGTTTCTAATAGCAAGAATGGTCACTATTTTTAATAAGTTTTTGGCAAAACAATGTTGGTATAAAAGCATGAATATTTTTAATAATTGTTGAGTATGTAGTTTAAAATAACAGGACATATGAATTTGGTATCAATTCCACTAGATATTTCTAAAGAGACAAACATTTTCCAAGATTTTGCTCAATATTAATGTTATTAAATTTGTAAGATTAGACTAAATGTACTTTATAGTCTTTGTATGTACAAATGCAGAAGAATTCAGTACAAATGAGATTAATGTCTAGTAATAAATATGTGTGAAAAACCATATTTAATAAAAAGTGGGTCCAGTATACCTAGTAAATTGAAATGCATGAATAGCAAACAGTCTGTGTAAATACATACTGTACAGGATACATCGTAATAAGTTCAAAAGTAATTTGTCAAGTTGTAATATCATTGGTTTTACCACAGTAAAATAATTGCTTTCAAATATTTATTATCTAAGCCCAGTTCAGTACTTTATCAAGATGTTAATGGGCAGTTCAAAGACATGACCACAATGTTATGGTTAAAATGACATTGAAATTGTGTGTTTTCAGCAGTGTATAAATGCTTGCAGTAGCACATGGTTACTGTCTCTTTAGTTAATTCAACAGTTGCAAACAGTTAATGAAACCGTTCTAAGTCATAAATTAAATTCTGTGATTGCAAAATAATAAATTAATCAAGTAACATTAAAGCAGACACAGCTCATAACTGATAAAATATTTTCACAGAATGGTCTGCAAAAGAAAAAGTTGTTAAATACATTCAGTTTTGGTAGTAATACTTTAATATCATTGTATTAACTATGTAACATTGCATTTTGATTTGTTGTATCAAACTAAAGGTTTGTTTCTTGTGTTTTCTATATAAAATGTTTTGAGTATGTTTAAAAACAGAGGGAATTGTTAGATTTTATGAATCTTAAATGCAGAAACAAAGTTTAAGTAAAATGTGATCAGCAGTCATACTAAATGACCATGGCTTGGAAAAGGAATCTGCTGAATGGACATTCTTCCCTTACAGACTCAAAGCAGGATGTATGCAAGAACAAAAATGCAAAATCTGCTTTTTAAGAACAATGACATGTTATTCTGCATGGAAAAACAGGATGACAGATGTTTTTATACAAAGATCCAAATAAAATACAGGATGTTCACACTGTCAGAAAAGTTGATCTCTGACAATGTGTTTTCTCAAAAATATGTTTTTCTTCATAAAACAGGATATGCTTATCAGCATTGACATAAGAACACATGTTTCTATACACAGATTCAAATAGAATACAGGACAATGTGTTTCCTCAAAAATATGTTTTTCTACATGGACATCAGGACACTGTTACAGGATATTCACACTGTCAGAAAAGCTGGTCTCTTACAAGACATTGTTAAACAAGGAAGTTTAGTATTGTTTCTACAGGATAAGCAATTCTCCAAAATATGTTTATGCATGACTAAAAAGAGTATATAAAGAGCTGTATAAATCCAGTTGTTTAGGGATATGGTAGGAACACATTTGGTGTTCTGAGGTAAATGTTATATCTCTCACATCATCTGTACTATATGAGAAGTAAAGTTGGAACAGTACTTTTAAGCTGCAACGTTTGTCCAGTTTTATTTATTATAAAAGTTATTGGTTACTGCTCTTAAAGACAAGTGCTGCAAAGTATATTCTCTCATCAGTGTATATTCTGCAAGTTTCTGTATGCAACAGACTGTGAATGCAAATATAATCAGACTTTGAATTTTAGCAAGAATCCATCCAGGCAAGAAGCAAGAAGCAAGTAAGAGACATATAATATTTTTTCAATGGCGAGGCAGCTGAGTGACTAGCACCATATATTTTTTTCAATGGCAAGCTAGTCTGCATTTGAACCTACAATCTGCATTCAAACACAGGAGGAGTGATGGTAAGCCCTGCAGAGGGTCACTTCAGTTAAATTGCAGTAACTAACATTTGTACGTATGTGTCAATTCTGAACAGAAGTATTCCAGTTTATGCAGCTTGCAGTAGTAAAGTTTTTAGACGTCTACATCCGGAGTGAGACAGAAGTTCCAGTCGCAGTGCCATAATTTCACTAAAGAAAAGGGGGATATCCATTAGCCCATCAGTCCACTGCCTGTTGTGCTTTCCCAGCTTCTCAAGTGACTTTGAAAAATTTCCAGCCATCTGCAACAACAGCCTGATCACCTGTTTTCTTGCTCACTGGTAAGACTTTTTCACGTCACATTTTTTAGTATGGTTGCTATTCGACAGTTTTGGATATTAAACAGTCTTGGATATTAGATTAGACAGTATGGATATTTTCATGCATAATTTAAGCAAATGTAAAAAAATGCTATGTTGGTATACACAGCACATTAGTAAATGTAAAACCTTATTAGGGCAGGTTGATAGTAAGGCATTATGCAAATGTATTACAATATTTGACTGGTATCTCAAAGAAAACCATGTGAAAAATGACAAATGTTTATTGTGTGATTCAACAAAAACTGCATTTTGTGTATTATGTCATAAAAAATATTGCATCATATTGCAAATATAAAAATAGACTGTAAAGACAGATCTGAAGAATTAACTAAGGGTAAAGTGTTTCCATTACATTCTGATGTTGAACAGTTATGTCCTGTCACCACATGTGAGTCAAATCAGTTACTGATAGATCCCTTAGTACATTTTGTTATAAAGCAATGTAGTAAACTTCTAAAAGACAGATACAATGAGTTCAGGAAGCTTAGACAAGTTATACACACATCTTTTCAAAAGTGCATAGGAGTTTCAAATTCAGCAGAACAGCTTACTAAAGAATGTCAGAAAGACCATGCAACATCACAGGAAATTCAACAGAAGTTCCAGGATAAAGAAAATAAATTAGCTGAACTGACAGAGACTGGGAACTTCCTACATACACAACTAATCTGTGCAAAAGAAATATATTTTATAATATGTTTATGTTTTGAAAATGGTTAAACATACATGGTAGGATGGTAGGATCTGATGTCTGGACAAATCATTCTTAAATGTTTTACTTTCATTCAGTTAAAGCAAGACATCTATCAGTACTACAGTAAAATAAAGCATATGAATGCCATTCATTAGCATAGTCAAAAGGTAAACAAAACTGTTCTAGTGTATTATAATATATAAAATTAAATAAAAATAGATGAGTAAAAATTTAAAGTCACAAGACTAACATGCTTGTATAAAGATATACAGATACAAGACAGACATGCATGTGTGTTCTTTTCATCTAGAGTACATCTGTTACAATAAGGCAGACAACAGCAAATATAAATAATATAAATATAAATGTGTTGGTTAAACTAATATCTATTTTGTTTTTTACAATTTGTTTATAATTATATAGTAACACCAAACAGTTAAAGTTCTGAATTTTAAAAATAAATAAAATCACAGATGGTATTATTCAAACAGTTTTTGTAAAATTAATGGCGGGACAGTTAAATAAAAAATACTGAAATCCATGTAAGGTAATTATAAAATGATGTCTATTTATGTTGTATAAATGCATAGTTATGCAAATCACAATCACATTAAAGGGAAAATGCTAAAAGAATTAACTATAGTTTACAGAGTATGAAATGTGAGCCAAGACCTTCCTAGACTGAATGAATAGTTACAGGAAATGCTGGAAAGATAAGATAAACAACAAGACTGATTGCCAGATAAGTAGCTTGAGTTTTTCTAAAGCATCATTGTTATTAAAACATAATTGTTAAAATGTTTACAGGCAACACTATTTAGTAATTGTCATAAAATGCCACAATTGTGCATAGATGTCACTGATAATCTGTTTGCAAGTAAATGTTAAAAGGACAAAAAAAACCCTCAGTTGCATCAAGTACAGCCAGCAAATGGGCTATAGTATATATATACATACAGTTCAAATCAATTGTGCAGGAGGGTGTAAATACCTACTAGAGGTAATATACAGTGAAAGCTTTATTTAGTAACCTAATAAAATAAATGTATAACCAAAGTGTTGGGCTGACACATTCTATTCTCACAGCACAGGGCAGGTAAACAGTGCTGAAGTACTACAGGGGAGGGTACTTTCTCAGTTTTACACTGACTGTATAAGAGGGAGGGCACTTTCTCAGTTTTACACTGACTGTATAAACAGACTGTGACAAGGGTCTGAAATAAAGCTACATAAAATAAATAATAAGGGTCTAAAATAAAGCTACAGGAAAAATATCTCATTCCTTCTTGACAATACTCTTTTAGGAGAGGAAAAACAGGTATTAGTGTATTAGAAATACTGGTAAACTGGATTAAACCTGACAGGATAAGATATTTTACAAGTTGTTAATAGCTATCATAATGGTTATTATTGTATTGTTTAGAATTAAATTATATTTACAGCCTGTTAAACGTAAAGCTATACAAGAGATGGTTTAAAAACAAGAGATGGCTTAAAACTGATTACAGCTATACAAGAGAGAATAAAGATATGCAAAAATGCATAAATGTTTCTAATAGCAAGAATGGTCACTATTTTTAATAAGTTTTTGGCAAAACAATGTTGGTATAAAAAGCATGAATATTTTTAATAATTGTTGAGTATGTAGTTTAAAATAACAGGACATATGAATTTGGTATCAATTCCACTAGATATTTCTAAAGAGACAAACATTTTCCAAGATTTTGCTCAATATTAATGTTATTAAATTTGTAAGATTAGACTAAATGTACTTTATAGTCTTTGTATGTACAAATGCAGAAGAATTCAGTACAAATGAGATTAATGTCTAGTAATAAATATGTGTGAAAAACCATATTTAATAAAAAGTGGGTCCAGTATACCTAGTAAATTGAAATGCATGAATAGCAAACAGTCTGTGTAAATACATACTGTACAGGATACATCGTAATAAGTTCAAAAGTAATTTGTCAAGTTGTAATATCATTGGTTTTACCACAGTAAAATAATTGCTTTCAAATATTTATTATCTAAGCCCAGTTCAGTACTTTATCAAGATGTTAATGGGCAGTTCAAAGACATGACCACAATGTTATGGTTAAAATGACATTGAAATTGTGTGTTTTCAGCAGTGTATAAATGCTTGCAGTAGCACATGGTTACTGTCTCTTTAGTTAATTCAACAGTTGCAAACAGTTAATGAAACCGTTCTAAGTCATAAATTAAATTCTGTGATTGCAAAATAATAAATTAATCAAGTAACATTAAAGCAGACACAGCTCATAACTGATAAAATATTTTCACAGAATGGTCTGCAAAAGAAAACGTTGTTAAATACATTCAGTTTTGGTAGTAATACTTTAATATCATTGTATTAACTATGTAACATTGCATTTTGATTTGTTGTATCAAACTAAAGGTTTGTTTCTTGTGTTTTCTATATAAAATGTTTTGAGTATGTTTAAAAACAGAGGGAATTGTTAGATTTTATGAATCTTAAATGCAGAAACAAAGTTTAAGTAAAATGTGATCAGCAGTCATACTAAATGACCATGGCTTGGAAAATGAATCTGCTGAATGGACATTCTTCCCTTACAGACTCAAAGCAGGATGTATGCAAGAACAAAAATGCAAAACCTGCTTTTTAAGAACAATGACGTTATTCTGCATGGAAAAACAGGATGACAGATGTTTTTATACAAAGATCCAAATAAAATACAGGATGTTCACACTGTCAGAAAAGTTGATCTCTGACAATGTGTTTTCTCAAAAATATGTTTTTCTTCATAAAAAACAGGATATGCTTATCAGCATTGACATAAGAACACATGTTTCTATACACAGATTCAAATAGAATACAGGACAATGTGTTTCCTCAAAAATATGTTTTTCTACATGGACATCAGGACACTGTTACAGGATATTCACACTGTCAGAAAAGCTGGTCTCTTACAAGACATTGTTAAACAAGGAAGTTTAGTATTGTTTCTACAGGATAAGCAATTCTCCAAAATATGTTTATGCATGACTAAAAAGAGTATATAAAGAGCTGTATAAATCCAGTTGTTTAGGGATATGGTAGGAACACATTTGGTGTTCTGAGGTAAATGTTATATCTCTCACATCATCTGTACTATATGAGAAGTAAAGTTGGAACAGTACTTTTAAGCTGCAACGTTTGTCCAGTTTTATTTATTATAAAAGTTATTGGTTACTGCTCTTAAAGACAAGTGCTGCAAAGTATATTCTCTCATCAGTGTATATTCTGCAAGTTTCTGTATGCAACAGACTGTGAATGCAAATATAATCAGACTTTGAATTTTAGCAAGAATCCATCCAGGCAAGAAGCAAGAAGCAAGTAAGAGACATATAATATTTTTTCAGGGTTGAATACCAAAGTTGTGCCATCATGCTTAATTGACATTCGCATTGGGGTGTCAAACAAGTCATCACTGCCAATTCCCTGCCCAGAGCTGCCTAAACTTTGATGGTATGTCTGAATGCAAAATGTACACCAACAGCCCGTATCACGGAGGGGAGGGGGCAAAAACACGATAACACAGTTTGGTTCAGAATGATGCATACCTATCAACTATCCAGATTTAAGCAGAATGTCCAGATTTTTCCCTCATATTTTTGGTCTGTTCCTCATAAAATTTGTGGCAAATCAAGAAGGACTAAATTACTGAATAATAACATACATTTGAGTTTTAGACTTTATATCATTTATAAAATATTATCTGCATATGTCATTTGGCTAAGATTTTACACTGGATGCCCTTCCCGATGTTACCCTCCCCATTTATCTGGGCTTGGGACTGGTATGAAGCAATGCACTGGCTTGTGCACCCACAGTGGCTGGGTTGCATGGTATGATGATGAATGTTGTTAGTGCATATGTCCTCAAGCTGGGTGTGACATGGATGAGAAAGAAATATTTTGGAGTGAGTTGGATAAAGTGGTAGTGAGGCTACCCAAGGGTGAGAGAGTGGTGATTGGAGCAGATTTCAGTGGGCATGTTGCTGAAGGGAACACAGGGGATGAGTAAGTGATGGGTAGGTATGATGTTAAAAACAGGAATACAGAAGGTCAGATGTAGTGGATTTTGCGAAAAGGATGGACATGTCTGTGGTGAATACATATTTTAAGAAGAAGGAGGAGCATAGTGTGATGCACATGAGTAGAGGAAGATGCACACAGGTGTAATGTATCCTGTATAGGAGGGCCAGTCTGAAGGAGATTGGAGACTGTAAAGTGGTGACAGGGGAAAGCATAGTTAGGCAGCATAGGATGTTGGTCTGTAGGATGACGTGATCAAGAAGAGGAGGAGAGTGAGGGCAGTGCCAAGCATCAGATGGTGGAAGTTGAGAAAGGATGATTGTGAGGTGGAGTTCAGGGAAGAGTTAAGACAGGCACTGGGTGACAGTGAAGAATTATCAAATAGCTGGGTAACTACAGCAGAGCTGGTAAGGGAGACAGCTAGAAAGGTGCTTGGTGTGACATCTGGACAGAGGAAGGAGGACAAGGAGACCTGCTGGTGGAACAATGAAGTACATGACAGTATACAGAGAAAGAGGTTGGCAAAGAAAATGTGGTACTGTCAGAGAGATGAAGAAAGTAGATGAGGAATACAGCGAAGAGAGAGGTGATGAAGGATAAGGATAAGGCGTATGGAGAGCTGTATGAAAGGTTGGACACTAAGAAGGGAGAAAATGACCTGTACCGATTGGCTAGACAGAGGGACCGAGCTAGGAAAGATGTGCAGCAGGTAAGGGTGATAAAGGATAATGAGGGAAACGTACTCACTAGTGAGGAGAGTATGTTGAGTAGATGGAAGAGTACTTTGAAGGGCTGATGAATGAAGAGAATGAGAGAGAAAGAAAGGGTTAGTTGTTGTGGGGCTAGTGAATCAGGAAATGTAATGGATTAGCAAGGACGAAGTAAGGACAACTATAAAGAGGATGAAGAATGGAAAAGCTGTTGGTTCAGATGATATACCTGTGGAAGCATGGAGGTGTTTAGGAGAGATGGCAGTGGAGTTTTTAACCAGATTGTTTAATGAAATCTTGGAAAGTGAGAGGATGCCTGAGGAGTGGAGAAGAAGTATTTTGGTACTGATTTTTAAGTATAAGGGTGATGTGCACAGCTGTAGTAACTACAGAGGGATAAAACTGATCAGTCACAGCATCAAGTTATGGGAAAGAGTAGTGGAAGCTAGACTAAGAAGGGAGGTGATGATTAGTGATCAGCAGTATGGTTTCATGCTGGGAAAGAGCACTACAGGTGCAATGTTTGCTCTCATCGTGTTGATGGAGAAGTATAAAGAAGGTCAGAAGAAGTTGCATTGTGTCTTTGTGGACTTAGAGAAAGCATATGACAGGGCACCTAGAAAGGAGTTGTGGCATTGTATGAGTATGTTGGGAGTAGCAGAGAAGTATGTAAGAGTGGTACAGGATATGTACTAGGGTAGTGTGACATTGGTGAGGTCTGTGGTAGGTGTGTCAGATGCATTCAAGGTGGTGGTTGGATTACATCAAGGATCAACTCTAAGCCCTTACTTATTTGCAGTGGTGATGGACAGGTTGAAGGATGAGATCAGACAGGAGTACCCATGGACTATGATGTTTGCGGATGACATTGTGACCTGTAGTGAGAGTAGGGAACAAGTTGAGGAGACCCTGGAGAGGTGGAGACATGCTCTAGAGAGGAGAGGAATGAAGGTCAGCAGGAATAAGATAAAATGTGTGTGAATGAGAGAGAGGATAGGGGAATGGTGAGGATGCAGGGAGTAGAGCTGGCAAAGGCAGATGAGTTTAAATACTTGGGATCAACAGTTCAGGGTAATGGTAAGTGTGAAAGAGAGGTGAAGAAGAGAGTAGAGGCAGGGTGCAGTGGGTGGAGAAAAGTGTGAGGAATGATTTGTGACAGACAGGTACCAGTAAGAATGAAAAGGAATGTCTACAAGATGGTAATGAGACCAGCTATGTCATATAGGTTGGAGAAGGAGGCATTGACGAAAAGACAGGAGTCAGAGATGGAGGTGGCAGAGTTAAAGATTTTAAGATTTGCATTGCGTGTGAGGAGGATGGACAGGATTAGGAATCAGTATATCAGAAGGTCAGCACAGGTTGGATGGTTTAGAGATGAAGCCAGAGAGGGGAGATGGCATTGGTTTGGACATGTGCTGAAGATGGATACTGGGTATATTGGGAGGAGGATGCTAGGATGGAGCTCCAGGTAAGAGGAAAAGAGGAAGGGCTAAGAGAAGGTTTATGGATGTGGTGAGAGAGGACATGCAGGCGGTTGGTGTAACAGGACAAGATGCAGAGGACAGGAAGAAATGGAAACAGAATGGGAACAGCCAAACGAAGATGATTTATAAAATATATGCTATTCTAGCAAGTGTCTTAGTGTATAAGAACAATATTTAAAATCTGTCCCTGTTATTGGGCCTTTGACTCCCCCCCACCCACACACATTATTTTAGGCCTTGTCCAGATTTGAGGCTGAGAGGTATGGAATGGTGAGTTGTACTGCTTGTTGAACTGTGTTGTAATTCCAGTTGACAAATTGAAATAAATAAGACATATCATTAATTTGTACCAAATGCCGTGGTGGTACAGCGGTAGCGTTGTTACCTCACAGCAAGAGGTTCTCCTGTTTGATTCTCAGTTTGGCTTGGGAGTGGTTTCTGTGTGGAGTCTGCATGTCCTCCCTGCGGTTGGGTAGTGTTCAAAAGATATGGGTGTGTAAATGGGCGTGCCTTCGTTGAAGGTTGGGTGTCAAGCTGGCGTTTCATAAAAAAAAAACTACTGCCAATCATTAGTGGACTGGACTTCCACTGTGGCGACCCCTTGCTGGGAAAAAGCCGAAAGACAAACATTAGCTTGTACTGAAAAGTTTAATGGTTCAGGTTCACTGATACAGGGTGGAACTGACTTTCATCCTTAAAAATAAGTGTATTATTGAGCAGGTAGGTGTTGCTATTAAAAGGTGCGGTAATCATCACATTATTGTCTCCTGTATCAAACAATTTAAGTTATTTCTTTTTTAAAAAAGTTCAGTTTTGAATAAGAAATTAAGAATATGCATAAAGCTCACTGATTAAAAAAAAACAGGAAAATAAAAACTTAAAATGCAAATAATCTACTTTTTTAAAATTGTTACAGTCTCGGCGTCACACACTCCACCGAGACCCCAAAAAATAACTACCGTAATTATGTCTCAGTGTCACACACAACACTGAGATCTCATAAAATAATTACTGTGAGGTAGTTCACAAGTAACAAAAATAAATTCGGCTACCCGTCCACAGCATGTCTTTGCATCTTTATTAATATAAGGACGATAAAACATAATATCATTCATGACTTGAAAATAAACGGTTTAATCTGACATTGTTATTGAATAAATTAATTTTTTTGTTCTTCATACCCTGGAAGAAAAATTATCACTGCAGTATCACTGTAGATTGCAAAATTCCAAGCATTATGGGTAGGTAAATTCGTTTTTACATCACAACTTCGTTTAATTTTTCAGACAAATTTGTAGAACGGGAGAGCCCTGGGTAGGAAGTTAGATCTCGGACGTCCCATATATTGATTTAGTGACATTTATTTTATGTATTTTAAGTTTGTGGCCATAATGGAGCTCACTGGACCGTGTATAAGTAGCCGTCAAAAATACAGATGCCGGTATATAAATACTGTTTTCTGTCCAATTAAAAAGTTAGTAGAAAGAGCAACAACGTGCGTCTGCCTGGCATTACTGACTGCAATTCTCGGCGATTTACTACAGAATCGAAAGTTTTACGACACACAGGGCCTTTTCGGCTCAGTCAGACACCCCCGGTTAACAAATGTAAAATAAGATAATGTGTGGTAAAATCTTGCAAGTTAAGAACAACAGGTTTTCAGTTGGCATACAGTTTCTGAATTATTACTAAGTACGACTTATAAGAAATTTAAATAAACACAATGACATGTTTAGCATCAGCATCTATTTTCTCAACAATAGGTATGAAACTGCAGTGTTTCATCGATTGTAAACAGAAAAAAAAATTACGAGGGATATATGCCAGAATCAGACTTGCGTAGCATAATCTGAGTCTAATCTATACATTATTTATTTATTTATTTCAGTTTGATAACCGGGATGTCCAGTAGGCCAGAAGAACCCATTTTCAGTGGAGGCCCGGGGAGAAAAGCTCCATAACTAAGCAAATTACAATATAAAACAGTACAGTATAAAACAAGCAAATTACAATATAGAAATTACAGTATAGACAGTAATAGATAGCTCATACATGTTAAAATGAGATAATAAGACAAAGGTGAAGTTAACTAGAGGCAAAGTACAAATGGTGGTATTTACATCAAATGTAGCAGAGATGGGTAAAATATTCAGTAGCAAATAGAGCATTCTGAAGATAGAAAAAGTTTTAGTAGAAATGTGCAGTAGTGGATGATATGTGTCAAAGGCTGGAGTTCTGAAAGACATAAATATAGTACAGTAAGTGGGGTAGAGAACAGTCAGGCAGTGGTGGTAGTAGAACTCGGAAGTTGTAAGGAATAGTATGGGGAGTCGGGGAAGAGATCGGGGTTCAAGTAGGGACGGAGCAGGGACACATCCATTTAGAGGACTAGTAGGAGTGTAAGAAGGATTTAAAGTTAGGGAGATGTGATACGAAGATGGGATGGAAGTGAGTTCCAAAGTTTGGATAGGGAGTATGAAAGCAGGAATTGGCCCGGAGGTCGTAATGGTGTATGTACTTGAAGGAGGTTTTGGCTTTTTGATCTTAATAGGTGATTTGGGATATAAGGGGTTAAGGAGGTGGAGAGGGAAGGGCAGCTAGAAGGCTTAAAAATGAGTTTGTGAATGTATTTGTTTGTTGACATTTATTGACATTTGATTGCCGGGAAACTCCATCTTGGTACAAGGAGACCCGGGGAGAAATGTTTTATGTTGGGACTTAAGCTGATAGGTAAGCAGTCGATAGTGAATTTCTTTGCTTGCTGGGTTTTCTCTGATGCTGCTTTTCATAAAACACTGTGATAAGGTTTAGTAGGGCAGCAGCTCTGAGACTAGGTAGAGCAGAGCAATCAAGTGTGTAGCAAAGGCTGGAGAAATATACTGAGGTGATCAGGTAATGTTGTCCAAACAGTAGCGCTGACAACTGACTGCTTTTATAAGAAACATTTTTAGTTGTGACCAAAACTGAACCAGGAATTAACTGTGGTCTGTGCAGCAAAGCTTGGTATTGGCAGCTTGAAAGAAAGGACCAGAGCTACTGCAGCCTGTGAGGTTATGGTAGGGGAGTGGTCTGTGCAGCAAAGCGTGGTATTGGCAGCTTGAAGGAAAGGACCAGAGCTACTGCGGCCTGTGAGGTTGTGGTAGGGGAGTGGTCTGTGCAGCAAAGCGTGGTATTGGCAGCTTGAAGGAAAGGACCAGAGCTACTGTGGCCTGTGAGGTTGTGGTAGGGGAGTGGTCTGTGCAGCAAAGCGTGGTATTGGCAGCTTGAAGGAAAGGACCAGAGCTACTGTGGCCTGTGAGGTTGTGGTAGGGGAGTGGTCTGTGCAGCAAAGCGTGGTATTGGCTGCTTGAAGGAAAGGAAAACACCAACCCTCGCACGTACGGCTGCACGGCCAACCAACCTTGTAGAAAACACCAAAAGCCAGCAAGATGGTATCACCATTTATTCAGAGGCACAAAAAAGGACAAAACATGTCCAAATCAAGAACTCATACTAGTTTCGGCACCAGCCTTCATCAGTGAGTGAAAAAAACATTCAAAAATACATGGTCAACGTCAGTTTAAATATGTGAATAAACCAATGACAGTGTGAACATTTGCATCAGGCTCTCAAATAGGATTTAAAGCAACATAACATTGCTCAAAAGGGAAAATGCATATAAATCCACATACAATGAAGTGTAGTAAATATAGTTTAGATGATGAGCTATAATATCAATAAACAAATAATTACATATTATCATATGTAAAATTTAGTCTTGAATAGCAAAGGGAAAAATATATATATGAAATATATATATGTTTCCAAATAGTGAAGTGATTTATAAATGGTCATTGAGACCTGGGGGAAAAAGAGCTCCTAAGTGTGTGATCCAGTATTTTTCCTTGTGACTCAAAATACCTTGCCATCCTGTTTGGTTTTGCCTATTCCCTGTAATTTTATCAATGATTGTAAACATAAACTTAGCACTGGGATGTTGAACTGTATGTAAATAGAGGGCATTAGATGCTTTGTGGTTCCGTATATCGATGTTCCCAATTCTGGTAGGTAATGATCGTGAAGTTTTGCCAACATAGAATGATTTACATTGGCACGTGGCCAAATAGATAACCCAGCTAGTGGAACAATTGCCAAATATCCTGATATCATATACTTTGCTAGTATTAGAGCTCGTGAATTGTTTAAGCTGGTTAACATAGACACAAGAAACGCAATGTCCACACCTGAAAGTTCCCAATAATTCATCCCCCAATAAGGTAAGTTGTTTAAATTTGGCTGCCACTTTCTCTATGTTTGTAATGAGAAAATAGAGTGCCTAATGTTTTGCCACGTCTGAATGAAAATGAACATTGTTGATCTAGTATCCCCCTCAAAAAGTCATTAGCTAATAAGATGTTCCAATTCTGGTTCACGGCTTGTCTGACTGTCTGATGATTTTTGCCCAATGTAGTGATTAGTCTCACCTTAGAATGATTGATGTTATGAGTTTTGTCTCCAAAAATCTGTTTTGGCTATAGAGTAATCATGTAAGCATGAATTAATTCTAATTCTAAGATATTGAGATTTGGGGATGTTCCGGATGGTGTATTAAACTGAAAAGGGTGATGAACCTACAGATGCAGTTTTCTATAGTTTGGATATGTTTGGTGTTCCTTTTTGATGCTGATGTCATTAAAGGAAGGCCGTATTCGAGCTGGGTAAAGAGGATAACTTTTGTCTATTGCTGTTCTAGTGGCCCTGGACAGGAATAGGGAGACTTTTTTGGCCTGGAATAGAAGTGTGTTAAATTTGTTTCCTAGTGCTATCATGATGGAGAGTGAAGTTTAGTGATGGATCTAACCGGACGCTTAGATATTTAAAGGATTTGGTATATTCTGAGTGAGTGTTTGGACAGTCAAGATGGGGAAGTTATTTGGCAGTTCTTTAGGCTGTTATTAAAAGCATGGTCTTGTTTTGGTGGACTTAGTAGTAGGTACTTGTTATTGACCAACTGATGACGGAGTGGAAGTCTGCTTGGAGCTCCTTTTGTAGCAGTGGGATTGAATGATTTAAGTGGTCTAGGAGGACAGGAAGAAATAGAAACAGTTGATCCGCTGTGGCGACCCCTAACGGGAACAGCCGAAAGAGAAGAAGAAGGATCAAGTCATCTGCTTAAAGAAGTAGTGGCAGATGAGGTAGCTCAGGGGAAGTTTATTAGTGTAGAGGGAAAAAAAGAGGGAACACAGGATTGAGCCTTGGAGTTCACCTTTTTTTGAGTATGGAAGTGGGAGAGATGGATGAATGCATTTTCACAGTGAAGTGACAGTCTGAGAATTTCTGAACCAGGGAATAGTGACTTGACTATGTCTAATAGGTGGTGTAATAGAAGCATCTTGTCCACAAGATCAGATGCTGCCTGTGAACTAACCAGTATTCATTGTTTTTAGTATTTTATCTGTCAGGATCCAAATTACTTTTACAGTTCTACTGCTTGACCAAAAGACAAGTTATGTGCATGAGAAACATGAGTGTTTTCTGATATATTGTATGTGGTAGGATGATGTGAGTTTCCTAGGAGCTTTCCTTTGGTAGGGTGCATGGAGATGGGCCACTAGTATGAAGTTTTGGAGTGACTGGAATGTTTATGTACAAGGATCACTGTTACTGATTTCCGAATATTAAGCATTGCCTTTTGGGTTAAGCACAGACTGAAAATGTGTTTTGGGATGAAGGTATAAATTACCTAGAATGGTAGATGAACTGTGGGGCAAGGCCATCTTTAGTGAGTGGGCTATCAATATGTATTTGTTCTAGGGCAGTTGCAATGTCTTTTATAGTTAGTAGCTTGAGATAAAAGGGTGAGCATAAGAAAAAGGGTTGGGAATCTGGTAGGGAATAGAAGAAATGTTATTGGATGCAGACTTTTAAAGCGCAAAGCCTAGACCTTAGCTCCAGCTCCTGGCCCCTGAGAGTAGTGTGCTCACCACTCACCCTACAGTTTGTTAACCAAGATTGTCCACCCTCCTTTTCAGATACCGGCTGCCCTGGAAATCCAATTCATAGCAAGCAAGTGCCCCAAGTATGACCTCAAGCTACTGCTGTACTCACTCAGCGGTTCGTTAACCAAGATTGTCCAGCCCCCCTTTCCATATAACAGCCGCCCTGGAAGTTCAACTTCACAGCAAGCAAGTGCCCCAAGTGTGACCTCAACCTCAAGGTACTGCTGTACGTATGTCTCTGTTATCCATATGCAGTTGTAGTTTGACTTAACCTGTGCATTTGACTAAACTAGGGTAGTGGTGTGCACACTAACGTAGCTGCTATATTTCAGGACCCCCCATCCCACTACTATATCTTTGTTTTTGGCATTGGAATCTGTTTTTCTCTCTCTCTCTATTACGCAAACCCTACCCTGCAGCATAGGAATTATAGTGGCCAGCGTACGTTTGATACTGTAACTCCCCTACTCTCGCGCTCTAAACGGATTACTTAACTTCTAGTTCTAGCAGTGGCACTGACCTCAGATAGCCACAACAACTGCTGGTCTTTTTACCTTACTGGCTTCTTGGGTTTCAGGACCAGTCCTTGTGTTCATTACCCTTATTGCCTTACTCTAACCCCAAATACTCCTGGAAGTCCTGTAGCCTCCCCACTTTACAATGTCCTACCGGAAGTTATTAAGTACCTAAGAAGCTGTGGGTGCCATTTTTAAATCACAAAGCCTAGACTTTAGCTCAGCTCCTGGCTTATTGAGATTTGTGTGCTCACCACATAAGTGTTACCCTCTAGAATGGTGTATTGTTTAAGGTTTTACATGGTCTGTGCTTTACCATCTGAATAATTACTGGTACATAGTTGTTTTCCTTTCTGTTCTATGCTCCCTCTACTTAGTGTTGTAACTTTGGGTTTACTATCAAAATGTGCAAAATCAAAATAATTTTCTACCTTTTGATCAAACCAGTTTACTGAAATTGGTAATAAATTACCAAAATTTCGGAAGTGGCAACATGGATATGACATTTGCACACCGGAAATTCCATTGTCAAAAGTCCGTGTTACCAATAATGTTTTTACAGGAGGCAAGTCCCCTGCACCCCCTGCATATTATACATTCCAACTCCAAGATTTCACTACAGTGAGAAAAGGGTACATTTCCCGATCCCCGCTATAGTGCGATCTGTTATAAGAAGGTCGATTCCACATTAGCGAATGCACACTATTATTCGTTAATGTGGATTCAAACATTTTCTAGACCGGCATTAGGAAAACTTGAAAACAACCTTTCGACCTTCCCAGATTTGCGTAAGTGCCAACCTAAATTTTGAAAGTAAACCATAACTTTGCTCTCTGTTTCAGTTTCACATTTCTCTGGCCCACTCCTCCCCTTCCTCCCGTAGCATTCTCTATCTACTGCTGTTCTGTCATTAACTTCCGCTCTACCGTTCATATTGGTAACTGCTTTTTTCTTCTTTCCTTTTCTTAGCTATTGCTCTTTTCTTTCCTTAGTTTTCTCAACATTCTGTTGTTTATTCACTAACTTCCCCTCTACTCTACATATTAGCAATTGCTTTTTTTTCTTTTCTTTTATAGCCACCCAACAGTTTGTTAACTGAGATTGTCCACCCCCTTCCAGATAATGGCTGCCCTGAAAATCCAGCTTCACAGCAAGCAAGTGCCCTAAGAGTGACTTTTGTTTTCATGTATTCATTCACTTTCAGGGAAGACAGTTTATTACAAAGGAAAAGATAATCTAGCTAGCTAAGCATGAGATGTGCAGTAATAATAGTTCTTAAGGGAATGCTACAGAATGCTCCTTTCTCAAGGGAAAGATATGTGTATGGAATGCTAGATGATGAGACAGTTAGGGCTGTAAATATCATTACATGTAACTAGGTCACTAAGCTCTGCATCCAATCTGACGTCTCTTGCTTTTAATTGTGTCTGTACTTGTGAACTGTGAGTCCCTACTAGGGAATACTACTTGCTTTTAATTGTGTCTGTCCATGTCAACTGTGAGTCCCTACTAGGAATACTACTTGCTTTTAATTGTGTTTGTCCATGAGAATTGTGAGTCCCTACTGGGGAACACTACTAAACCATTGTACATAATCACTTTGTTTTATATTTTCTAATGTTATTGAACTTATGCAATGTATGTAAGTTTGTCTGTTTGTGTTTTTCTCCCCAGGCCTCCGCTGAAAATGGACATGTATCCAGTTGGACTGTCCTGGTAACCAAATGTAAAATAAATAAATAAATAAATAAATAAAAGTGGTAGGTACCTGAAGACTGCAAAACAAGACAAGGCCTGAGAACCAAGGTTAGGGAGAGTGGACACGGTTTCCAGAAGAAAATCACTGGACTGAAGTAATATAATGCATATGTTTAGGACAGAGAAAACAGTTGAAGTCTGGTACAAGACTTGTAGGTTCATTAGTAGGTACTAGGCTATCGGCCCTGGGGCCTATATAAGCCTAGCTAAAAAGGTTCCTTGGCTTTTGCCACCTAAGAAAATTATTTCCCTGTGCCCCTGTCAAGCAGTGCTGCAGAAGTGATTCCCAAGGTGAATTTTCTATTTCCCATCTAGTCGTCAAGATTTTTCTCAAAGATGGCCAATGAGGAGCTTTGCTTGATATGAATGGGTAGTTTGTTCCAGAGTATGGGAAGTCTCTGGGACAGGAATTCACTTCTTGATACAGTTACTTTTGTGCTTTCAGTTATTTAATATATTATGCTGCTATATATCATCTAATTGTAGGTTCATAGGTAATAAGATGTGTACTAGGTTAATGGCCCTGGAGCCTTTACATGTCTAGCCCATAGGATTACCCTGGCATCATGCCACCCAGCATTAGTTCCCAGTGCCTCTGTCGAGTAGAGCCACTGGACTGATCCCCGGGGTGAAGTTTCTATTTCCCTTCCACTCATCAATATTTCTCTTGAAGAGGGCCTGTGAGGTGCTGTGTTTGACATATATGGGAAGTCTAATCCATACCATGGGCAGTCTCTTGGTTATGAATCTGTCCCTCCAGCATGTTCTGTTGATTGCATTAATGAGGTTGAGGTCTCTGGAGCGTGTGGTGCAGAGGGATTGGGATTTCTTTAGATGTAGCATTTCTATCCGAGCTGGATTAGACATGGCTTTGTAAGCCAAGTAGAAATCACCTCTAAGTAGGCGATATGAGACAGAGAATAGTAGGTGTATTTTGAGTCTGTCCATATAGGACAACAGTTTAAGGCCTAGGGTCATCTTTGTGAGGTACTATTGCAGCATTTTCAGTTGTTGCAGGTGTCTAGTGAGGTACATGCCAAATGGAGCATTGTACTCGATGACTGGCCTAATGAGGGAAGAGTAGAGTGAGACAATGACCTCTTTCTTCCTGGATGCAAAACCCTTAGTAATGAGACGTGCCACATAGAAGGACTTTCTGACCACAGTGGCAATGTGGTGGTCAAAAGAGAGTTTGCTGTCAACCTGTGTTCCCAGATCTCTTATAACGCCTTCTGTGTTCAGTGGACTACTATCAATGTGGTAATTCATGGGAACTGAGTTTTTCCCAAAGGAGACTGGGGATGGCGACATATTTTTTGGCATTGAGCTTAAGGCCATGGCTCTGACACCAGTCGTTGGTCTCAGTGAGGCCTTTCTGCAGGATCTCAACATAACCTGGGAAGTTAATAATAGCTCCCAACTTGCAATCGTCTGCGAACTTTGTCAGCCAGAGTCCCTTTGTTTTGGCCTGTACTTCAGAGAAGTAGATACCAAACAGGAGAGGACCCAGGACCGAACCCTGTGGGACTCCACTCATGACTGTTGGCAGTCTGACTTTGAGTCATCTACTTTCACAATGTGGGTTCTGTCTGTGAGCCAATTTGCAACCTACCTAGTGATATAGGGGTTGATGCCTAGCTTAGTGAGTTTTTCTATGATTCCTGAGTGGGGAATGATATCAAATGCCTTGGCCAGATCAAGATAGGCTGTTTGAACCACCTTGCCTTCATCCACAGCTCTGGTGACTGACTCAAAAAAGTTGACCATGTTGAACAGGCATGATATACTCTTCACAAAACCAAACTGTGTGGGATCCAGAGTTTGGAGATTCCTTATATCCTTGTTTATTAGGTCCATGATGATGCGTTCCATAGCTTTGCATATCAGACTCATCAGGCTAATGGGGCGATAGTTCCCAGGGTCTGTAGTCACTCCTCCTTTGTGGAGAGAGATGACTGTAGCAGTGCGCCATTTGGTTGGGACAAAGCCTGAGTGGAGGCTGTGATTGAACAGGGCACACAGGTGTGGTGCCAGTTCACTCTGTATTTCATGTAGAACACAGCCAGGGATATTGTCAGGTCCCACAGAAGCTGTATTCTTGGCTTTGGACAGTGCTGTTTTAACCTGTGCAGCAGTAATACTGGGTGTCTGTCAATCTACTGGTATTGTGATTGGTCCTTTGGGGTGGAGGGTAAAGTTGGCAATGAATCTGCCGGCCAGTATCTTAGCAATATTTGTTGGCCCGGTATAGGAGGTACCATTGTGCAGTAGCTCAGAGCAAATCTGGACATTGCCGTCGAGATTCTTTTCATAACTATAGAAGGCCTTGTGGTTGTCTTTACTATCTGCTGCAATTTTGTTTTCATAGCTAGCTTTAGAGGACTTGATGAGGGATCACAACTTTTTGTTGAGGCTGATAAGGGAGTTTTTACAAGTACAATTAAACAATTACAATTAACAATTACACACACTCTCCAAGAACTCTCAACTGAGAGCAATAAGAGACATAGTTTTATACTTTAAAAATAAGCAGAGCTTTTTTTGCAGTACACACAGTTTTAACATCCTGCTGACAATACATTATTAATTTACTTGTTTCTAAAAAAAGGCTTTTAAACCTTTTTTTTATTTTTATTATGACATTCTAAAAAATGCAAAGCTACAGGGCTTTCAATATTACCATTCTTAATGTCCCTTATATGCTCTAACAATCTCAGTTTGATAAGGGAGTTTTTCCTGTCTTGGGACTTCACTTTATTCTGCATCAGTTTCTGCCTTCTGTTGCAAAGTTTGTTTATGGTAGGGGACCACCAGATTGGCTTCCTTTTCTTGGAGGAGAGCGTCTTAGTTCTATTGGATATGGTGAGATCCATGCATTTGTGTACATGTTCGTACAGTGCATTGTTGTATGATTTGGTGGTCATGCAACTATTCTCCATTTGCATGGGTGCCATGAAGTTAGCCACCTCTGTTTTTAGAAGCCTAAAGTTAGCTTTGGAGAAGTTTTTCATGGTGGTTACCTTTGCTGGGGGGGTGGGGGGATGTTGATTTCCAAGGTGATTAGTTTGTGGCCGGATCTAACCAGGGAGGAGTTGACTATTGGTGTAGAGCAGTGGTCACCCATGTTAGTAATGACCAGGTCAAGGATGTTGCTACCTCTAGTGGGGGATAAGAACAAGCTGTTCCAAGGCAGTGGAATTATTGAATTCCAGGAAAAGTTGGGCAAGTGTATTGGTACATGAGTAGTTTTCCCAGTTAATGGAGGCGTAGGTGAAGTCGCCCAATATGACAGTGTTAGGTTGGACCCTAATATTCTCCAGGGTGCTTAGGAACTTGGAGTGTGAGTCTTGGGACATGGTTGGGGACCTATAGGAGTCTACAATCTGAATCGCTGTCTTACCCAATGTTAGCTGCACCTGAAGTATCTCTGGCGCGTTATGTTGGGCTACCAGTCTGGAGGTGTATGCATTCTTTATAAATATGGAAATACTACTGCCTTTGGAGCTTCAGTCCAAGTTCTGGGGCCAAATGGTGTGGAATGAGTTATAGCCTGGTAGTGCAGGGGTGCTTTCTGCTGCTTTGAACCAGGTCTCTTTTGCAGTACAAATGTTGATGTTCTCCATTTTAAGGAGTGCTTCAGCTGAGTGCATTTTAAGATTTAGACTTGTAGCATTGAGCAGCATGACCCTCAGATTGCATTTGTTTGTAGCTGTCACTGTGGTAATTTGGTCTTTGGAACACAGCCTAAAAAAAGGCATTATAGGGGTGGCAAGAGCCTTGGCCAGTATCCGGAAGCCCAGGGTAGCAGATAAGGCCTTCTCTGGCAAAGCATTGAGGTCTGTCAGTCATGTCATCCCAGGCAGATAGATACCGGATCCTCTTGGAATGACACTAGAAACTTAACCAATTGTTGAAGTCAGTCATTTTCTGCTTGTATGTGGTATCATTCTGGGTGATGGTAGGATGCTGCTCGGGGCTAGGGTTATACCCGTCTGGGCTACATAATCCGAGAGCTCCTCCATGTCTCATTTCATGTAGTGCAGAGAGGTACATCTCAGGTCATTCACACCCACATGTACAATGGCAGGGTCATATTTGTACCTGTTGTTGAGAGACCTGAGGGCGTGCATGATGTGGTGGATCCTGGCAACTGACAGGCAGCTGACTTTTACTTTCTCCTTAGTCAGCCTAGTGAATGGAACATCAGTGTGCCTCACTATCGAGTCACCTATGACTAGTGCATTGGGCATGCTGTTTTGCCTTAGGGGGGTTGGTTGAGTGGCACACTGTTTAGCAGAGTTATGTCTCTCATGATTAGTGTTGTGTTGTGGTGGTAGAGTGCGTTTTTACCTCGGATGCCTCTGCTGTTTGGGTAGATTTTTATTGAGAGCCTCTGCGAAGGTGGGTGTGTGGTTTGTATTTTTATGTGAAGGCAATGCTGGTGTGTGTTCTGGAGGGCGATGTGTTCCATGTGGTGTGGTGTGGTGCAAGTGTTCACCTTCTCCTCTTGACCAGCTATTTCAGATTTGGCTGGAGAGTGCATGGTTTTCAATTTGGATATGTAAGTGCATTTCTTGCAAATATGAATGTTGGGAGGTGTGAAGACTGGTAAAGAAGGGGTGAAGGCTGCCAGCCTAGTCAAATAGAATTTGATGCATAATTCTGGCATTTGTAAATATAAATATAAAATACAAGCTTGTTTCTTAAATGAAAGAAAACACTGTAAAATGTGAATTTCAAGATTGTAGCAACATTGCCATCTGCTGTAAGGAGAACTAAGCCAAGCACTTTAAATGTTCTTTGAAATTAAAATTATGTTTTGTATGTCCTTTGAAGTTAGAATTTGGAGTCGATGAGTCTGGAGTAAGCACCCTGCCTATTGTTTTAAGGCTAAATTTAATGACCAGAATTTACATGTGGAATGTCCTTTATTGCTCTAAGTGTAAAATAATTTGAATGTAGTTTCTGTGGCCTGGGAATCAGGAAAGTGTAAACAAATGATGTAATGTTTTATCAGAACTGCAGTTTCAATTTAAACAATGAGAACCAGAAATTATTAAGCATTGTGATATGACTATTCAACTCAGCACTGCATTGCTCAATGTAAGTAAGTTACTTTAGAAGTATGTTTTCTTGTAGAAATAGCTAGGACTATAAAGTTTAGACTATGTTTTTCTGTTATGTCAGAACTGTACTACGGAATTATTCTAAGTTTCTGTGTGATCTCTGAACTCCTGAGTAGTACTGTGGTGTAGTAGTATTGTCTTATGTTTTTAGTATTTATTATTAAATATTTTAAAACCTTTCAACTGTGGCTGGTTTATGTAGAGATAATTAAGCTGTAGAGTACATTGCATATTTATAGAGTTTATTGTACAAGGCCACTCTAAGAAGCCTTGACTGATTAGTCACGTTACCAATTGGATAATAATATTGCACAGTAATAATTGAACACCTTTTTAAGGACCTTTGGATAGCTGATAATTATTAGCTGGTGGTGGCAGTAATTACTACAGTATAGTCTGGGTAAAGGGGCACAGCTGGAGAATTTGTGTCAGCCTTTCCTAGGAGTGTCTGTGAAGTTGTATAAATACTTATCTTAAAGTGTGTCAGCTACTTGGGCAGGGACACGAAGCACTGGTTGGACAGGGAGGATACTGGAGGTTAGCTTGCCAGCTAGGCTGTGATCTGGATCCTATAGCTGTGCCAGTGGGGAGTCTTATTTCGGACCTGGAGAGCAAGGGAGCAACCAGCTCCACACTGACTGTGATATCTGTGTGCACTTAAGGGAAATTGTACTTTACTGTGTGTATTTGTTATCCTTTCCTCTTATATGAGATGCCCTCCCTGGTATTAGTGGTAAGGATTGAGGCTACTTGATTTCTGGACTGTGGCATGGGTGTCACAGGAGGTAAAAGGAGAGGGTTGTCAGTGTACATGAGGCAGTTGCTACATTGCCTCAGGATGCTCAGGTTCACCAGGTTAATAGAAGAAAGCACAGGGTACTGACCTTTAGACAATGCTAGAGGGGTGGATATTAACAATAAGTACTGGAGCTATTTCCTTGTAGAATGTTTAGTGCTGGTAGCACTTTTGTGTGCTACAATAATTGCTACAAGAAGTCTGGTAAAGTGCTATACTAATACTCTAGTAAAAGTGCAGGAGAGGAGAACTAGCAGATCTAAGGGGAAAATTAAAGAGCAGGCTTAGTGGCACCGCTCAAAAGCTTACAAATAGTAATTATGCTGCTGTGACATTTATATCTGCTGCTATATGTTACTCATTGCAATAAACTATTCTTTAGCAATCTGTGGCAAGATAACTGATTTCTTACACTAGGTTTTCAGCCAAAGGAGGCCATCAAGAAAGTCGGTTACATCTCCCAGTACTGGTGGGACATTAGTGACGTCCCCATTGCTACATCTCCCAGTACTGGTGGGATATTAGTGACACCTCCATTCCTACATCTCCCAGTACTGGAGGGACATTAGTGACGTCCCCATTGTTACATCTCTCAGTAATGGAGGTACATTAGTGACACCCCCATTGCTATATCTCCCAGTACTGGAGGGACATTAGTGATGCCCCCTTTGCTACATCTCCCAGTACTGGTGGGATATTAGTTATGTCTGCATTGCTACATCTCCCAGTACTGGTTGGACATTAGTTATGTCCCCATTGCTACATCTCCCAGTACTGGAGGGAGATTAGTGACATCCCCATTTCTACATCTCACAGTACTGGAGGGACATTAGTGACATCCCCATTGCTACATCTCCCAGTACTGGTGGGATATTAGTGACTTCCCCATTGCTACATCTCACAGTACTGGAGTGACATTAGTGACGTCCCTATTGCTACATCTCCCAGTACTGGTGGGACATTAGTTATGTCCCCATTGATACATCTCCCAGTACTGGTGGGACATTAGTGACATCCCCATTGTTACATCTCCCAGTACTGGTGGGACATTAGTGACACCCCCTTTGCTACATCTCCCAGTACTGATGGGACATTAGTTGTGTCCCCATTGCTACATCTCCCAGTACTGGTGGGACATTAGTGACGTCCCCATTGCTACATCTCCCAGTACTGGAGGTGATTTCAATTGCCCTGCCATTAACTGGAAAAAACTACTCGTGTACCAACACCTTAGACCAACGGTTCCTGGAGTTCATAAATTCCAATGCCTTGGATCAGCTAATCCATAGTCCCACCAGGGGCTCCAATATCCTAGACCTGATCATTATCAACAAGGGAAACCAATGCTCCACACCTATGGTCACCTCCTCGTTGATCAGATCAGACCATCAGCTAATCACCCTTAACATCCACATCCCACCCCCCCCCCAGTAAGGAAACGTCCATAAAAAAACTTCTCCACTGCCAGCTTCATGCTACTCAAGTCAGAAGTGACAAACTTCATGACACCCATGCAGACAGGAACTGAAAGTTCGACTGCTGGGTCCTTCAATAAGGCACTGTACGAGCACATCCACTTGTGCATGAGCCGTGCCATCCTACATTATACCAAGATACTCTCCTCCAAAAAAGGAACCCATTCTGGTGGTCCCCTGCCATAAACAAACATTACAGCGAAAGGAAGAAACTGTTGCAGAAAAGAGGAAAATCCCAGGATGCAAAAAACTCCCTTATCAGCCTCAGTAAGAAGCTGAGATCCCTCATAATATCCTCTAAAGCTAGTTATGAAAATAAAATTGCCAAAGATTCCAAAGACAACCACAAGGCATTCTATAACTATGTCAAGAATCTAAATGGTAATGCTCAGATGTGCTGTGAGCTACAACAGAATGGCACTAAATATACTGATCCCAAGGATATTGCCAGTATCCTGGCAGATGGATTCAGTGTTAATTTCACCCCCCTCTCACCCCCTAAATGGCTCATCTCAGTACCAGAAGATTACCAAATTCCGGTAATAATGGCCACACAGGTAAAAAACGCACTGTCCAATATTAATAAAGCATCCATGGGACCAGATGACATCCCGGGCTGTGTACTACATGAACTACAAAATGAACTGGCACCTCACCTAAGTGTCATGTTTAATCATACCCTCACCTCAGGCTTCGTGACCACTGAGTGGCAGACAGCTACAGTTATCCTACTCCACAAGGGGGGATCCACCTTGAATCCCAGGAACTACTGCCCCATCAATCTGATGAGCCTGATCTGCAAGTCCATGTATTATCATGGAACTTATAAACAAAGACATTGGCAATCTTCAAACACTGGACCCCACCCAGTTTGGGTTTGTGAAAGGCCGATCTTGTCTCCTGAACCTAAATGACATCTTCAAATCAGTCTCCAGAGTCGTGGACGAGGGTAAGGCAGTCCACACATCCTATCTGGACCTTGCCAAGGTCTTTGACACCATCCCACACTCTGGAGTCATAGATAAACTTACTAAGCTGGGCATTAATCCCTACGTCACTCTATGGGTTGACACCTGGCTTACTGACAGCACCCACACTGTAAAAGTAGCGGACTCCAAATCCAGCTCCAGACAAGTGACAAGTGGAGTACCTCAGGGTTCAGTCCTGGGACAGCTCTTGTTTGGCATCTACTTCTCTGAAGTACAGGCCAACACTAAGGGACTTTGGCTAACAAAGCTCGTAGATGACTGCAAATTGGGAGCCATTACTGAATCCCCAAATGATGTGGATACTCTACAAAAGGGCCTTACAGAAACAGATGCTTGGTGTCAGATCGATGGGCTCAAGCTCAATGCCAAGAAATGTATAGTTATCCCCTTTGGGAAAAAACATATACCCGTAAATTACCACATAGGTAGCAGTACACTAAACACTGAAAGTGTGAAAAGAGACTTAGGGACATTGGTGGACAGTGGTCTCACCTTCGATAACCACATTGCCACAACAGTCAAGAATTCCTTCTATGTGGCACACCTCATCACTAAGGGCTTTTCATCCGGAAAAAAGGAGGTCATTGTCCCATTGCACTCATCCCTCATTAGACACATTATAGAATACAGCACCCCATTTGATATGTACCTCTCAAGACATCCGCAACAACTGGAAAGGCCGCAGAAATACCTCACTAAAATAATCACAGGCCTAAAGCAGATGCCCTATGCTGACCGTCTTAAAAAACTCCGGCTATACTCTGTCACATTTCATCTATTTAGAGGCATCTCTGCTTAGCATACAAGGCCATGTCAAACCCAGAGCTGTTGAACATGCTACAGGTAAAGAAATCCCAATCCCTCAGAGCCACACGCTTCAGGGATCTAAACCTTGTCATCACAATAAACAAAACATGCTGGAGGGATAGGTTCCTGACCCAGAGACTCCCCAGACTCTGGCATAGACTGCACATACATGTCAAGCAGAGGGCCTCTTTGGCCCTTTTCAAAAGGAACCTTGAAAATTGGATGGGAGAATGGAGATTCACCCAAGGGATCACATCAGTCGCCCTGCTAGACAGGGGTCCAGGGAAGTAAGTAGTGTGGGAAGAAATAGCCAGGGAATCATTATGGCTAGGCTTGTATAGGCCTTAGTGCCGATGGCCTAGTACAAACCTATGAACATTAGTGATGTCCCCATTGCTATATCTTCCAGTACTGCAGGGACATTAGTGACGCCCCCCATTGCTACACCTCCCAGTACTGGTGGGATATTATAGATGTACCCATTGCTACATCTCCCAGTACTGGTGGGACATTAGTGACATCCCCATTGCTACATCTCCCAGTATTGGTGGGACATTAGTGACATCCCCATTGCTATGTCTCCTATTACTGGAGGAACATTAGTGATGTCCCTATTGCTACATCTCCCAATACTGGTGGGAGATTAGTGACACCCCCATTGCTACATCTCCCAGTACTGATGGGACATTAGTGACACCCCCATTGCTACATCTCCCAGTACTGATGGGACATTAGTGACACCCCCATTGCTACATCTCCCAGTACTGGTGGGACATTAGTGACACCCCCATTGCTACATCTCCCAGTACTGATGTGACATTAGTGACATCCCCATTGCTACATCCCCCTGTACTGGTGGGCATTAGTGACGTTCTCATTGCTACATCTCCCAGTACTGGTGGGACATTAGTGACGTCTCCATTGCTACATCTCCCAGTACTGAAGCAAAATTAGTGACATCCCTATTGCTACGTCTCCCAGTACTGGAGACATTAGTGACGTCCCCATTACTACATCTCCCAGTACTGGAGGGACATTAGTGACGTCCCTATTGCTACATCTCCCAGTACTGATGGGACATTAGTGACACCCCCATTGCTACATCTCCCAGTACTGGTGGGACATTAGTGATGTTCCCATTGCTACATCTCCCAGTACTGGTGGGAAATTAGTGACATCCCCATTGCTTCATCTCCCAGTACTGTTGGTACATTAGTGACACCCCCATTGCTACATCTTCCAGTACTGGTGGGACATTAGTTATGTCCCCATTGCTACATCTCCCAGTACTAATGGGACATTAGTGACACCCCCATTGCTACATCTCCCAGTACTGGTGGGACATTAGTTATGTCCCCATTGCTACATCTCCCAGTACTGATGGGACATTAGTGACACCCCCATTGCTACATCTCCCAGTACTGGTGGGACATTAGTGACACCCCAATTGCTACATCTCCCAGTACGGATAGTTCATTAGTGACATCCCCATTGCTACATCTCCCAGTACTGGTGGGACATTAGTTATGTCCCCATTGCTAAATCTCCCAGTACTAATGGGACATTAGTGACACCCCATTGCTAAATCTCCCAGTACTGGTGGGACATTAGTGACATCACCATTGCTACATCTCCCAGTACTGATGTGACATTAGTGACATCCCCATTGCTACATCCCCCTGTACTGGTGGGACTTTAGTGACACCCCCATTGCTACATCTCCCAGTACTGGTGGGCATTAGTGATGTCCCCATTGCTACATCTTCCAGTACTAATGGGACATTAGTAACTCCCTCATTGCTACATCTCCCAGTACTGGTGGGACATTAGTGACGTCCCCATTGCTACATCTCCCAGTACTGATGCAACATTAGTGACATCCCTATTTCTATGTCTCCCAGTACTGGAGACATTAGTGACGTCCCCACTATTACATCTCGTAGTCCTGGAGGGACATTAGTGACATCCCTATTGCTACATCTCCCAGTACTGATGGGACATTAGTGACACCCCCATTGCTACATCTCCCAGTATTGGAGGGACATTCGTGACATCCCCATTGCTATATCTCCCAGTACTGATGGGACATTAGTGACACCCCCATTGCTACATCTCCCAGTACTGGTCGAACATTAGTGACATCTCCATTGCTACATCTCCCACTGCTAGAGGGACTTTAGTGACACCCCCATTGCTACATCTCGCAGTACTGGTAGGACTTTAGTGACGTCCCCATGACTACATCTCCCACTACTGGTGGGACATTAGTGACGTTCCCATTGCTACAGCTCCCAGTATTGGTGGAACATTAGTGACATCCCCATTGCTTCATCTCCCAGTACTGTTGTACATTAGTGACACCCCCATTGCTACATCTCCCAGTATGGATGGGTCATTAGTGACATCCCCATTGCTACATCTCCCAGTACTGGTGGGACATTAGTTATGTCCCAATTGCTACATCTCCCAGTGATAATGGGACATTAGTGACACCCCCATTGCTACATCTCCCAATACTGGTGGAACATTAGTGACACCCCAATTGCTACATCTCCCAGTACTGATGTGACATTAGTGACATCCCCATTGCTACATCCCCCTGTACTGGTGGGACTTTAGTGACACCCCCATTGCTACATCTCCCAGTACTGGTGGGCATTAGTGATGTTCCCATTGCTTCATCTCCCAGAACTGCTGTGACATTAGTTATGTCCCATTTGCTACATTTCCCAGCACTGGTGGGACATTAGTGACGCCCCCATTCCTTCATCTGCCAGTCCTGGTGGGACATTAGTGATGTCCCCATTGCTACATCTCCCAGTACTGTTGAGACATTAGTAACTCCCCCTTTGCTACATCTCCCAGTACTTGTGGGACATTAGTGACGTCCCCATTGCTACATCTCCCAGTACTGATGCAGCATTAGTGAAATCCCTATTGCTACGTCTCCCAGTACTGGAGACATTAGTGACGTCCCCACTACTACATCTCGTAGTCCTGGAGGGACATTAGTGACATCCCTATTGCTACATCTCCCAGTACTGATGGGACATTAGTGACACCCCCATTGCTACATCCCCCTGTACTGGTGGGCATTAGTGACGTTCTCATTGCTACATCTCCCAGTACTGGTGGGACATTAGTGACGTCCCCATTGCTACATCTCCCAGTACTGATGCAACATTAGTGAAATCCCTATTGCTATGTCTCCCAGTACTGGAGACATTAGTGACGTCCCCACTACTACATCTCGTAGTCCTGGAGGGACATTAGTGACGTCCCCTATTGCTACATCTCCCAGTACTGATGGGACATTAGTGACACCGCCATTGCTACATCTCCCAGTATTGGTGGGACATTAGTGACATCCCCATTGCTATATCTCCCAGTACTGATGGGACATTAGTGACACCCCCATTGCTACATCTCGCAGTACTGGTGGGACTTTAGTGACGTCCCCATGGCTACATCTCCCACTACTGGTGGGACATTAGTGATGTTCCCATTGCTACAGCTCCCAGTACTGGTGGGAAATTAGTGACATCCCCATTGCTTCATCTCCCAGTACTGTTGGTACATTAGTGACACCCCCATTGCTACATCTTCCAGTACTGGTGGGGCATTAGTTATGTCCCCATTGCTACATCTCCCAGTACTAATGGGACATTAGTGACACCCCCATTGCTACATCTCCCAGTACTGGTGGGACATTAGTTATGTCCCCATTGCTACATCTCCCAGTACTAATGGGACATTAGTGACACCCCCATTGCTACATCTCCCAGTACTGGTGGGACATTAGTGACACCCCAATTGCTACATCTCCCAGTACGGATAGTTCTTTAGTGACATCCCCATTGCTACATCTCCCAGTACTGGTGGGCATTAGTGATGTTCCCATTGCTTCATCTCCCAGAACTGCTGTGACATTAGTTATGTCCCATTTGCTACATTTCCCAGCACTGGTGGGACATTAGTGACGCCCCCATTGCTTCATCTGCCAGTCCTGGTGGGACATTAGTGATGTCCCCATTGCTACATCTCCCAGTACTGTTGAGACATTAGTAACTCCCCCTTTGCTACATCTCCCAGTACTTGTGGGACATTAGTGACGTCCCCATTGCTACATCTCCCAGTACTGATGCAGCATTAGTGAAATCCGTATTGCTACGTCTCCCAGTACTGGAGACATTAGTGACGTCCCCACTACTACATCTCGTAGTCCTGGAGGGACATTAGTGACATCCCTATTGCTACATCTCCCAGTACTGATGGGACATTAGTGACACCCCCATTGCTACATCTCCCAGTATTGGTGGGACATTAGTGACATCCCGATTGCTACATCTCCCAGTACTGATGGGACATTAGTGACACCCCCATTGCTACATCTCCCAGTACTGGTCGAAAATTAGTGACATCTCCATTGCTACATCTCCCACTGCTTGAGGGAAATTAGTGACGCCCCCGTTGCTACATCTTCCAGTACTGGTGGGACATTAGTGACACCCCCATTGCTACATCTTGCAGTACTGGTGGGACTTTAGTGACATCCCCATGGCTACATCTCCCACTACTGGTGGGACATTAGTGATGTTCCCATTGCTACAGCTCCCAGTACTGGTGGGACATTAGTGACATCCCCATTGCTTCATCTCCCAGTACTGTTGGTACATTAGTGACACCCCAATTGCTACATCTCCCAGTATGAATGGGTCATTAGTGACATCCCCATTGCTACATCTCTCAGTACTGGGGGGACATTAGTTATGTCCCCATTGCTACATCTCCCAGTACTGGTGGCACATTAGTTATGTCCCCACTGATACATCTCCCAGTACTGGAGGGACATTAGTGACACCCCCATTGCTACATCTCCCAGTACTGGAGGGAGATTAGTGACGTCCCCATTTCTATATCTCCCAGTACTGGAGGGACATTAGTGATATCCTCATTGCTACATCTCCCAGTACTGGTGGGACATTAGTGACACCCCCATTGCTTCATCTCCCACTACTGATGGGACATTAGTGTCACCCCCATTGCTACATCTCCCAGTACTGGTGTGACATTAGTGACATCCCCATTGCTACATCTCCCTGTACTGGTGGGACATTAGTGACACCCCCATTGCTACATCTCCCAGTACTGGTGGGCATTAGTGACGTTCCCATGGCTACATCTCCCAGTACTGGTGTGACATTAGTTATGTCCCCATTGCTACATCTCCCAGTACTGGTGGGACATTAGTGACATCCCCATTGCTACATCTCCCAGTCCTGGTGGGACATTAGTGACATCCCCATTGCTACATCTCCCAGTACTGATGGGACATTAGTGACACTGCCATTGCTACTTATCTCATTGCTGATGGGACATTAGTGACACCCCCATTGCTACTTCTTCCATTACTGGTGGGCATTAGTGCCACCCCTGTTGCTACATCTCCCAGTACTAGTGAGACATTAGTGACCCCGTTGCTACATCTCCCAGTACTAGTGGGACATTAGTGACGTCCCCTTTGATACATCTCCCAGTTTTGGAGGGACATTAGTGACATCCCCATTGCAACATCTCCCAGTACTGGTGTGACATTAGTTATGTCCCCATTGCTACATTTACCAGTCCTGGTGGGACATTAGTGACATCCCCATTGCTACATCTCCCAGTACTGGTGGGACATTAGTGACACTCCCATTTCTACATCTCCCAGTACTGGTGGGACATTAGTGACATCCCCATTTCTACTTCTCCCATTACTGGTGGGATATTTGTGACACCCCCATTGCTACATCTCTCAGTACTGGTGGGCATTAGTGCCACCCCCATTGCTACATCTCCTAGTACTAGTGGGACATTAGTGACATCCCCATTTCTACATCTCCCAGTACTGGTAGGACATTAGTGACACCCCCATTGCAACATCTCCCAGTACTGGTGCGACATTAGTGATGTCCCCATTGCTACATCTCCCAGTACTGGAGGGACATTAGTGACGTCCCCATTGCTACATCTCTCATTACTGATGGGACATTAGTGACACCCCCATTGCTACTTCTCCCAGTACTGGTGGGACATTAGTGACACCCCCATTGCTACATCTGCCAGTACTGGTGGACATTAGTGACACCCCCTTTACTACATCTCCCAGTACTGGTGGGACATTAGTGATATCCCCGTTGCTACATCTACCAGTACTGGAGGGAGATTAGTGACATCCCCATTGCTTCTTCTCCCAGTACTTGAAGGACATTAGTGACACCCCCATTGCTACATCTCCCAGTACTGGAGGGATATTGGTGACGTCTCCATTTCTACATCTCACTGCACTGGAGGGACATTAGTGATGTCCCCATTGCTACATCTCCAAGTACTGGTAGGACATTAGTGATGTCCCCATTGCTACATCTCCCACTACTGGAGGAACATCAGGGACACTCCATTGCTACATCTCCTAGTACTGGTGGGACATTAGTTATGTCCCCATTGCTACATCTCCCAGTACTGGTGGGACATTAGTGATGTTCCCATTGCTACATCTCCCAGTACTGGTGGACATTAGTGACGTCCCCATTGCTACATCTCCCAGTACTGGAGGGACATTAGTGACACCCCCATTGCTACATCACCCAGTACTGGAGGTGATTTCAACAACCCTGCCATTAACTGGGAAAATTACTCGTGTGCCAACACCTTAGACCAACGGTTCTTGGAATTCACAAATTCCAGTGCCCTGGATGAGCTAATCCATAGTCCCACCAGGGGCACCAATATCCTAGACCTGATCATTACCAACAAGGGAAACCAATGCTCCACACCTATGGTCACTTCCTCATTGATCAGGTCAGACCATAAGCTAATCACCCTTAACATCCACATCCCACCCTCACCCCCCAGTAAGGAAACGTCCATAAAAAACTTCTTCACAGCCAGCTTCATGCTACTCAAGTCAGAAGTGACAAACTTCATGACACCCATGCAGACAGGAACTGAAAGTTCGACTGCTGAGTCCTACACTAAGGCAGTGTACGAGCACATCCACTCCAGCATGAGTCGTGCCATCCCAAATTGAACCATGATACTCTCCTCCAAAAAAGGAACCCATTCTGGTGGTCCCCTGCCATAAACAAACATTACAACAAAAGGAAGAAACTTTTGCAGAAAAGAGAAAAATCCCAGGATGCAAAAAACTCCCTTATCAGCCTCAGTAAGAAGCTGAGATCCCTCATAAAATCCTCTAAAGCTAGTTATGAAAATAAAATTGCCAAAGATTCTAAAGACAACCACAAGGCATTCTATAACTATATCAAGAATCTAAATGGTAATGCTCAGATCTGCTCTGAGCTACAACAGAATGGCACTAAATATACTGATCCCAAGGATATTGCCAGCATCCTGACAGATCGATTCAGTGCCAACTTCACCCCCCTCTCACCCCCTAAATGGCCCATCTCAGTAAGATTATCAAATTCCGGTAATAATGGCCACACAGGTAAAAAACACACTGTCCAATATTAATAAAGCATCCATGGGACCAAATGACATCCCGGGCTGTGTACTACATGAACTACAAAATGAACTGGCACCTCACCTAAGTTGTGCCATGTTTAATAATACCCTCACCTCAGGCTTCTTGACCACTGAGTGGCTCACAGCTACAGTTATCCTACTCCACAAGGGGGGATCCACCTTGAATCCGAGGAACCACCACCCCATCAGTCTGACGAGCCTGATCTGCAAGTCCATGTATTATCATAGAACTTATAAACAAAGACAATGGCAACAGATGATGTGGATACTCTACAAAAGGCCTTACAGAAACAGATGCTTGGTGCCAGAGCCATGGGCTCAAGGTCAATGCCGAGAAATGTATAGTTATCCTCTTTGGGAAAAAACATATACCCGTGAATTACCACATAGGTAGCAGTACACTAAACACCGAAACTGTGATAAGAGACTTAGGGACATAGGTGGACATTGGTCTCACCTTCGATAACCACATTGTCACAACAGTTAGGTAATCCTTCTATGTGGCACACGTCATCACTAAGGGCTTTTCATCCAGAAAAAAGGAGGTCATTGTCCCACTGTACTCATCCCTCATTAGACCCATTATAGAATACAATGCCCCGTTTGGTATGTACCTCTCAAGACATCTGCAACAACTGGAAAGGCCGCAGAAATACCTCACTAAAAGAATCACAGGCCTAAAGCAGATGCCCTATGCTGACCGCCTTAAAAAACTCCAGCTATACTCTGTCGCATATCATCTATTCAGAGGCGATCTCTGCTTAACATACGAGGCCATGTCAAACCCAGAGCTGTTGGACATGCTACACTTAAAGAAGTCCCAATCCCTCAGAGCCACATGCTCCAGGGATCTAAACCTTGTCCTCACAGTAAACAAAACATGCTGAAGGGATGGGTTCCTGACCCAGAGACTCCCCAGACTCTGGCATAGACTGCCCATACATGTCAAGCAGAGTGCCTCTTTGGCCCTCTTCAAAAGGAACCTTGATGATTGGATGGGAGAAAGGAGATTCACTCCAGGGATCACATCAGTTGCCCTTCTAGATAGGGGTCCAGGTAAGTAAATAGTGTGGGAAGAAATAGCCAGGGAATCATTATGGCTAGCCTTGTATAGGCCCTAGTGCCAATAGCCTAGTAGCAACCTATGAACATTAGTGACATCCCCATTGCTACATCTCCCAGTACTGGAGGGACATTAGTGACACCCCCATTGCTACATCTCCCAGTACTGGTGGGACATTATTGATGGCCCCATTGCTACATATCCCAGTAGTGGTGGGACATTAGTGACATCCCCATTGCTACATCTCCCAGTACTGGTGGGACATTAGTGACGTCTCCATTGCTATATCTCCCAGTACTGCAGGGACATTAGTGATGTCCCCATTGCTACATCTCCCAGTACTGGTGGGGCATTAGTGACACCCCCATTGCTACATCTCCCACTACTGATGGGACATTAGTGTCACACCCATTGCTATATCTCCCAGTACTGGTGGGACATTAGTGACACCCCCATTGCTACATCTCCCAGTACAGATGGGACATTAGTCACATCCCCATTGCCACATCTCTCTGTACTGGTTGGACATTAGTGACACCCCATTGCTACATCTCCCAGTACTGGTGGGACATTATTGATGGCCCCATTGCTACATCTCCCAATACTGGTGGGACATTAGTGACATCCCCATTGCTACATCTCCCAGTACTGGTGGGACATTAGTGACGTCTCCATTGCTATATCTCCCAGTACTGCAGGGACATTAGTGATGTCCCCATTGCTACATCTCCCAGTACTGGTGGGGCATTAGTGACACCCCCATTGCTACATCTCCCACTACTGATGGGACATTAGTGTCACCCCCATTGCTACATCTCCCAGTACTGGTGGGACATTAGTGACACCCCCATTGCTACATCTCCCAGTACAGATGGGACATTAGTCACATCCCCATTGCCACTTCTCTCTGTACTGGTTGGACATTAGTGACACCCCATTGCTACATCTCCCAGTACTGGTGGGCATTAGTGACGTTCCCTTTGCTACATCTCCCAGTACTGGTGTGACATTAGTGATGTCCTCATTGCTACATCAATCAGTACTGGTGGGCATTAGTGACACCCCCGTTGCTACATCTCCCAGTACTAGTGGGACATTAGTGACGTCCCCATTGCTACATCTCCCAGTACTAGTAGGAAATTAATGACGTCCACGTTGATACATCTCCCTGCTTTGGGGGGACATTAATGACATCCCCATTGCTGCATCTCTCATTACTGATGGGACATTAGTGACACCCCCATTCCTAATTCTCCCAGTACTGGTGGGACATTAGTGACACCCCCGTTGCTACATCTCCCAGTACTGGTGGGACATTAATGATGTCCTCATTGCTACATCTGCCAGGACTGGAGGGAGATTAGTGACATCCCCATTGCTTCATCTCCCAGTACTGGAGGGACATTAGTGACATCCCCATTGCTACATCTCCCAGTATTGGTGGGAGATTAGTGATGTCCTCGTTGCTACATCTCCCAGTACTGGTGGGACATTAGTGATGTTCCCATTGCTACATCTCCCAGTACTGGTGGGACATTAGTGATGTCCCCATTGCTACATCTCCCAGTAAGGGTGGGGCATTAGTGACATCCCCATTGCTACATCTCCCTTTACTGAAGGGACATTAGTGACATCCCCATTGCTACATCTCCCAGTATTGGTGGGACATTAGTGACGTCCCCATTGCTAGATGTCCCAGTACTGGTGGGGCATTAGCGATGTCCCCATTGCTACATCTCCCAGTACTGGTGGGATATTAGTGACGTCTCCATTGCTACATCTCCCAGTGCTGGTGAGACATTAGTGACACCCCCGCAGTTACATCTCCCAGTACTGATGGGACATTAGTGATGTCCCCATTGCTACATCTCCCAGTACTGGAGGGAGATTAGTGACATCCCTATTGCTACATCTCCCAGTACTGGAGGGACATTAGTGACACCCCCCTTGCTACATATCCCAGTATTGGTGGGAGATTAGTGACGTCCCCATTGCTACATCTCCCAGTACTGGTGGGACATTAGTGACGTTCCCATTGCTACATCTCCCAGTACTGGTTGGACATTAGTGACACCCCCATTGCTACATCTCCCAGTACTGGTGGGACATTAGTGACATCCCCATTGCTACATCTCCCTGTACTGGAGGGACATTAGTGACGTCCTCATTGCTACATCTCCCAGTATTGGTGGGACATTAGTGACGTATCCCATTGCTAGATCTCCCAGTACTGGTGGGGCATTAGTGACAACCCCATTGCTACATCTCGCAGTACTGGTGGGACATTAGTGACATCCCCATTGCTACATCTCCCAGTACTGGTGGGACATTAGTGACATCCCCGTTGCTACATCTCCCTGTACTGGAGGGACATTAGTGACCTCCTCATTGCTACATCTCCCAGTATTGGTGGGACATTACTGACGTCCCCATTGCTAAATTTTTCAGTACTGGAGGGACATTAGTGACCTCCTCATTGCTACATCTCCCAGTATTGCTGGGACATTAGTGACGTCCCCATTGCTAGATCTCCCAGTACTGGTGGGGCATTAGTGACGTCCCCATTGCTACATCTCCCAGTACTGGTGGTACATTAGTGACGTCCCCATTGCTACATCTCCCAGTACTGGTGGGACATTAGTGACATCCCCATTGCTACATCTCCCAGTACTGGAATGACAGTAGTGATCCCCCCACTAAGTAGACTTTCTCCTCAGAACCCTGGTGAGCATTTGAAATCAGGTACCCATCCAGTCATTCAGACTGGTTTTGGTTGCTAGAGAAGTACTCTGTCTGATAGGCAAGGGCACTATATTTTGGAAATGTGATACGTTGGTTTAGGTGTATGTCATGCCATCTGGTGTTGCTGATGTGACACAGAAGGGTTAGGTGTCTAGAACAGCTTTTTGCTTTGCCACTTGTTCTGTTTAAGTGAAGTAGTTGAAAGAGTGCTGTGTCATTTATAGCACAAGAAGCTAAGCAAAGATCCCCTCAGGACTCTGCATGACACTGACTAGAGTGACAGAGACTATCATCTGTCAGCGTACCTACTGTAAGTGTACCGAGAGCTGAGAGCTCTTTGGTGAGGAAAGGTTTCAAGCTAGTTTACATGTTTGGTGGGGTACATGCCAAAAGGTACATTATATTCAATGGTGGCCCTAATTAGGGATGAATAAAAGTGAGACTGTAATGTCTTTCGGCCCTAAGGAGATATCTTGAAGGATAACCAGAACAAAGTAGAAGGATTTTCTAACCACTGCAGAGCCATGATGGTCAAAGGAGTGTATGTTATCAACATCTGTACCCAAGGCCCTGATGAATGTGTCAAATTTTAATGAGTATTGGACATCACAAGTGACATTTCTGTCTACAGCAAGTAACCCTGACCTTAATGGTATGGGTCCTGTCAGACATGGCACCTCAAATGCATGGTTAAAAGAACTAAACCTTTATCAGCAGATAAATCAGACGCAGTTTGATACTCATAATCACAATCTGTTCCCTCACCTCTGGAACAAACTTCCAGAAAATGTCAAGCAAAGTAGCACCCTTGCCACCTTTAGGGTAAAACAGATAATTGGATTGGCAGCCTCAAATTCTCCACTGATCTCTCCTGTCTTGCCCTACTTGTAGCTGGGGGAATAGTTTTTCTTTTTTGGTTGAACCTTTAATGATCTACAGCAGACTGACTGCTTAGTACTTACCTATGATCCTATGAATGTTATCTATAAAGTAGGCAGCAGTGATGCTAGATTTACCAGAGAAACTGTGCTGCATTTCCTGGTGTTAGCGTAAGCCATTAATGCTCCAAGCGTTCATTTGGTCCAGCTCTTGTGGGAGAATTTGAGTATCAGCAAACTTGGTTAACCATAGTCCGTTGATACTGGCTTTTATATCACAGAAATAAATACCAGAGAGGAGGGCTTGCATTACCAGAGAAGACACTGAGGACACAGCCATGCTGGACACAACTAGTGACATTTTTCTGTCTAGAGGAAATACCCTGACCTTAATGGAGTAGGTTCCGTTGGACAGCCTAATGCCAATCCAGTGAACTATGTATGAGTTAATGCTGAGTTGGGACAGTTTGTGAATAATTCCAGCATGGGGGATAGTGTCAAAGTTCTTAGCAAGGTCTACCTGAGCAGTGTGGACTGTATGCTCCTTATCCATGGCCTCAGTAACCTTTTCAAAGAACTCAACTGGGGTGAGGAGGCATAATGTGGCTTTCAAAAAGCTGAACTGCTATGTATTCAGGGTATATAAGGTCACCTCTGTTATATTGTACTAGTTCACCTATAATATAGCTCAAAGCTTTGTAAATAGTATTAGTGAGAATAATGGGTGTGTTGTTCCCAGGGTTAGTAGAGGGACTACTTTTATGCAAGGGCACTACAGTTGCCATTCTCCCTCATTTTTATGTATCTTTTATTTTTATTCACAATTTGTTGACCAGGTTAGTCTCACTAGGACAATGAACTTTTTTCAGGTGAGACCTGAGGAGGTATTCAAACTGGGAAACATTTGGCTAGGGCACTGGGGAACTTTCCCATCTGTTTTCAATGAGTGACAGGGAACGTTTTATATCCACCTGAGCTACCACCAACTCAGGCAGATGGGGTTCTGTGTTTAATACCGCATCTGCAACATCAGTGTTGGAAAGACTCAGGTGAAATTTACCCATTCAGTGGAACATACTCCCCATTCATGTGAAACAGAGCTCGGCCCTAAGCCTATTCAAACAGAATTTGGAACAATGTATGGGATATCACAAATTCACCTCTGGCTTGTTGGCTTGTGGCCCTTATGGACAGGGGCAGCTTGTAGAGGCCCTAAAACACAGGCATATACCAAAGTCATTCTAACCTTTGAGCATTGATAATTGGGAAAATTGGGTCATGGATGGCTAGGCTTAAAAAGGTCCTTGGGCCGTTATCCTAGTAATCTGTTATGTTCCTATAAAGAGCTGATAGATGTTTTTGCTAAATGGGACTTTAAGTTGCTCATCAGGCATCCAGGGATATTGTCAGGACCCATGGAAGAAGTGTTTTGAATTTTGAAAAGAGCTAAAGGGCTTTGTCCAAATTGATGTTATGGAAGGGGGGAATAGTGGAAGAGAGGAAAGAGTGAAGTTAAAAGAAAATGTGTCTGTAAGAACATTGGCAATGTCCTTGGGGTCAGAAAAGGAAATACCACAGGAGATAAGTTTAGTACAGAACTGTAGATCACCTCAAAGGTTCCTAATATATCTGAAGAAGGCCTTGTAGTTGTATTTTGAATTAATTGCAATCCTGAATTCATAGCTGGGCTTACATTTCCTAATGGTTAACTTGAGAGACCTCCTTACCAGTTTTAAATTCCTTCTGTAATGATGGAGTGGACATCATTTAGTGATAGCCGGGAGCTTTCCTTTGTCATTATAGAGTTTGTTGATGTGGTAGTTCTACCCTATGAGTTAATTCTAAACTAGCCGTTATTGTAATTGGTATGGATGCCTGAATGTATCTATCCAAGACGGAGCAGAACTCAGAGCAGGAGGCGGCAGCCTCAGATGCAAGTTTCGTTTGATAGCTGTACTATTTGTGAAACAATTTGAGGGCTAATCCATTAGTGCAGAGGAGTTATTAGGGGCCACAAAACAGAGTATCATAAAGAAAATCACAGCAACATGGTCGGATTTGACAAGAGAGGAGTGACTAGCAGGGTGGTGTAAGTGGAAGAAATTCTGTAAGGGCAAAATCAAGAAGATTAACACCTCTAGTGAGTTGGGAAATAATTTTGTCAAAATCTAGAAATCCAGAAATCTGTTGTTGCAAGTGAATGCTGGCCAGACACTGCAGGTGGTAGCAAACCTTTTAGCCAATATGTGAAAATCAAGGAGTGAAAGATAATACCCATTTGTTAACCAGGCAGGCTGACAATTCCTTTTCATGGGTGATGTAGGAGAACTGTCTGGGTAAATTACTTATTTAAGCTTACACTGTAAGCAAAGTACTGCTGAGGGAATCAAACCCTGTACCACACTTCACAGCCTTACCACTCTGTGCCACGGTGGCTTGTTTAGGCAGAATTTACCTGACGGACATCGCAACACAGTAAACTCCAATCTAGATATTATCAAGGTAGCTCCATTAAATTGTAGAAACCTAAACAATAAAATCTCTGAACCTGAGGCCTGGCTCCATATGGTAGTAATAGCATTCCCAGCATTCCAGGGTACAATGCTTATAACAGATTGAAATCCACCAGCTGCTGTGGGGAGTATCTGTTGTTATTTGTAACTGCATTGTTTCTCACCAGATTTTGCATGACACAAATCTTGAACTGGCTGAAGGACAGGAGATCTAAATACAGCAAACAATAACAGCAGCAGTGGGTAACAAAACAACAGCAGCAGCTCTAGAAACAAACAATACATGACTAACTGCTGCATTCAGTGTGGCAGGGGAATGTTTTCATGATTGGCCTCCATTTCCTGTTCCTAGTTCTCGCAGATGTTAGCCAATATATTATTGAATGTGGACAGTTTATCAAGTCTGTATCTGTTCCTCCACATAAATTTGTCCAAATATGACAGAAACATTTCGCTGTGGCGACCCCTAACCGGGAAAAGCCGAAAGACACAACAACAGCAATAACATGACAGAAACATTTCCACCCTGTTGCCATGCATTGCCTGCCCTTTTTTGCTCAAGACCGGTATACCTCTAAAGCATTAGTATTGGCTTCCTTCAAGGGATTCACAATAATCTGTGAAACGATCTCTGTCTCATAGATGTAGTTCACGCTGCATAGGGCTAACATACCCTATTATGCTGCCCACTCATCTCTAGCACATGTGCTTCTATTATAAGCAACATAGTGTTGGCATCACAGTGGGATACAAAGGTAAAGTGTCCACACTTTTTACTGCAGTCAGATATGCTCAGGACCCACCTGTCAGTCATAGGATCAGAAGTCAATGCAACCTTGTAACCCTTGTTATACTTAGCTCAAAATGGTAGGTTTTCATCCACTTGCACAATTTCAACAGGTATTCCAAGAAAAATGGGGTGTCAGTACACCTTCTACATGTAGATGTCACAGAGAAACTGATACCAGTCAACAACAGATTTGCAGCTCAATTTCAGTCATACTGCTCAACCTCTTACAACAAAACCATAAATAAAGGGGGGAGAAAGGCCCAAAAATAGGGACAGATTTTAAATATTGTCTTATAAACCTAGAAAGTTGATAGAATAATGGGTTTTCCATTAACATTAATTTTCTGAAGCGTATGAAGTTTGAAACTCAGATATCTCCCATTACTTTTTGAATTCCATCCTCAATGGTTTTCCAATTATTTGCCAGAAAAACAAAAATTTATGAGGAACAGACCAAAAATACAAGGCAAAAATCTAGACATCCTGCATAAATCTGGACAGTTGAGAGGTATGGATGGGTTGTGACATTGCTGAAAGTAGATGCCACAGAGAAATTCATTCATGCCTTCTTGGAGCACTAACAAAATGCTTCTTTATACTTCAATAGTAGACACATTTCGCTCCAACAGAGTGAATAATCCGCACTTTAGAAATGATATGGATGGAGTGACTGAAAAAACTGAATGACTGCAAGAATAGTCTGGGATAAAGTATTGACTCTGTTCAACAGACACGATTCCAGCAGCAACTGCTTGCAATGGGAGCAAGAGTGGAAACGTGGTGGGTATTTTGTTTTATTATGTTTTGTCATATTACTGTGTTGCAGTTCTACAGTTGTTTACATGTGGACTATGTTTTCAACTGGTGCACACATAAATAGGAAATAGAATTGTAACCGTAAAAAGGCTAGGTAAGTAAAGGGTTAAATACCAAAGTTGTGCCATCACGCTTAATTGACAGTCGCACTGGGGTGTCAAATAAGTCATCACTGCCGATTCCCTGCCCAGAGCTGCCTAAACTTTGATGGTATGTCTGAATGCAAAATGTACACCAACAGCCCATATCTCGGGGGGGGGGGCAAAAACACGATAACACAGTTTGGTTCAGAATGATGCATACCTATCAACTATCCAGATTTAAGCAGAATGTCCAGATTTTTCCATCATATTTTTGGTCTGTTGCTCATAAAATTTGTGGCAAATCAAGGACTAAATTACTGAATAATAAAATACATTTGAGTTTTAGACTTTATATCATTTATAAAATATTATCTGCATATTTCATTTGGCTAAGATTTTACACTGGATGCCCTTCCCGATGTTACCCTCCCCATTTATCTGGGCTTGGGACTGGTATGAAGCAATGCACTGGCTTGTGCACCCCCCAGTGGCTGGGTTACATGGTATGATGATGAATGTTGTTAGTGCATATGTCCACAAGCTGGGTGTGACATGGATGAGAAAGAAATATTTTGGAGTGAGTTGGATAAAGTGGTAGTGAGGCTACCCAAGGGTGAGAGAGTGGTGATTGGAGCAGATTTCAATGGGCATGTTGCTGAAGGGAACAGAGGGGATGAGTAAGTGATGGGTAGGTATAGTGTTAAGAACAGGAATACAGAAGGTCAGATGTAGTGGATTTTGCGAAAAGGATGGACATGTCTGTGGTGAATACATATTTTAAAAAGAAGGAGGAGCATAGTGTGATGCACATGAGTGGAGGAAGATGCATGCAGGTGTAATGTATCCTGTATAGGAGGGCCAGTCTGAAGGAGATTGGAGACTGTAAAGTGGTGACAGGGGAAAGCATAGTTAGGCAGCATAGGATGTTGGTCTGTAGGATGACGCTGTGATCAAGAAGAGGAGGAGAGTGAGGGCAGTGCCAAGCATCAAATGGTGGAAGTTGAAAAAGGATGATTGTGAGGTGGAGTTCTTGGAAGAGTTAAGACAGGCACTGGGTGGCAGTGAAGAGTTACCAAATAGCTGGGTAACTACAGCAGAGCTGGTAAGGGAGACAGTTAGAACGGTGCTTGGTGTGACATCTGGACAGAGGAAGAAGGACAAGGAGACCTGTTGGTGGAACAATGAAGTACAGGACAGTATACAGAGAAAGAGGTTGGCAAAGAAAAATTGGGACTGTCAGAGAGATGAAGAAAGTAGACAAGAGTATAAGGAGATGAGGAATACAGCAAAGAGAGAGGTGGCAAAGGCTAAGGATAAGGCATATGGAGAGCTGTATGAAAGGTTGGACGTTAAGGAGGGAGAAAAGGACCTGTACCGATTGGCTAGACAGAGGGACCGAGCTAGGAAAGATGTGCAGCAGGTAAGGGTGATAAAGGATAATGAGGGAAACGTACTCACTAGTGAGGAGAGTATGTTGGGCAGACGGAAGAGTACTTTGAGGGGCTGATGAATGAAGAGAATGAGAGAGAGAAAGGGTTAGTTGTTGTGGGGCTAGTGAATCAGGAAGTGTAATGGATTAGCAAGGAGGAAGTAAGGACAGCTATGAAGAGGATGAAGAATGGAAAAGCTGCTGAGTCAGATGATATACCTGTGGAAGCGTGGAGGTGTTTAGGAGAGATTGCAGTGCAGTTTTTAACCAGATTATTTATTGAAATCTTGGAAAGTGAGAGGATGCCTGAGGAGTGGAGAAGAAGTGTTTTGGTACTGATTTTTAAGTATAAGGGTGATGTGCATAGCTGTAGTAACTACAGAGGGATAAAATTGATCAGTCACAGCATGAGGTTATGGGAAAGTGTAGTGGAAGCTAGACTAAGAAGGGAGGTGATGATTAGTGATCAGCAGTATGGTTTCATGCCAGGAAAGAGCACTACAGATGTGATGTTTGCACTGAAGGTGTCGATGGAGAAGTATAAAGAAGGTCAGAAGGAGTTGCATTGTCTCTTTGTAGACTTAGAGAAAGCATATGACAGGGCACCTAGAAAGGAGTTGTGGTATTGTATGAGGAAGTCAGGAGTGTCAGAGAAGTGTGTAAGAGTGGTACAGGATATGCACGAGGGTAGTGTGACAGTGGTGAGGTCTGTGGTAGGTGTGTCGGATGCATTCAAGGTGGAGGTTGTATTACATCAAGGATCAACTCTAAGCCCTTACTTATTTGTAGTGGTGATGGACAGGTTGAAGGATGAGATCAGACAGGAGTCCCCATGGACTATGATGTTTGCGGATGACATTGTGACCTGTAGTGAGAGTAGGGAACAAGTTGAGGAGACCCTGGAGAGGTAGAGACATGCTTTAGAGAGGAGAGGAATGAAGGTCAACAGGAATAAGACAAAATGTGTGTGAATGAAAGAGAGGATAGGGGAATGGTGAGGATGTAGGGAGTACAGCTGGCAACAGTTCAGGGCAATGGTAAGTGTGAAAGAGAGGTGAAGAAGAGAGTAGAGGCAGGGTGCAGTGGGTGGAGAAAAGTGTGAGGAATGATTTGTGACAGACAAGTACCAGTAAGCATCAAAGGGAAGGTCTACAAGATGGTAGTGAGACCAGTTATGTCATATAGGTTGGAGAAGGTGGCATTGATGAAAAGACAGGAGTCAGAGATGGAGGTGGCAGAGTTAAAGATTTTAAGATTTGCATTGCGTGTAAGGAGGATGGACAGGATTAGGAATCTGTATATCAGAGGGTTAGCTCAGGTTGGACGGTTTAGAGACTCAACACAGCTCCTCGTGGTGTCCTGCAGAGTTCTACAAGCAGCAGAGAGCAAAAGAGTGACTTTTTCCTGATTTAAGTATTTTTTTCTGGCTTTTTGATTATTTACTGCTTAGCGACTGCATTTTCGCCTGTTTATACAGCTCTGCATTCTATTTAAACTGTTTTTGTGTTGATTAACTGTTTTGCACTTTTAAAAACTTAGTTGTTGCTTAATTTTACCTGTAGGCTAACACACTCAAGTGCGCTAGCCGTTTAAAAGCATTTACTGTCTGTTTTTCCTCTGTTTTCTGCAAAAAGAAAAAACAAAAAAAATCTTGTTTTCCCGCCTTACTGAACTAGAATAGTCCAGTCTTCAGAGTTTGCTGATCTCTGGGCTTTGTCTTGGTTCCTGTGCTATTCCATATCCTTATTTGAATAAAAGGAAGCGTCTTTGTTCACCAGTGGGAGTGGGGAGCACTGAGCAGCCTATTTGTCCCTAGAGGAGTGGTTCCAGCCAGAAACTTTTAGTCTATTGGCCATTTTGGGTCAATTCTTAGCTGTTTTCAGCCCCCTGTAATAAAGCCCGCTTTAGCGTGCTTTTTCGCTTGTATTCAACTCAGCACCGCTCCTCGTGGTGTCCTGCAGAGTTCTACAAGCAGCAGAGAGCAAAAGAGTGACTTTTTCCTGATTTAAGTATTTTTTTCTGGCTTTTTGATTATTTACTGCTTAGCGACTTCATTTTCGCTTGTTTATACAGCTCTGCATTCTATTTAAACTGTTTTTGTGTTGATTAACTGTTTTGCACTTTTAAAAAAGTTATTTGTTGCTTAATTTTACCTGTAGGCGAACACACTCAAGTGCGCTAGCCGTTTAAAAGCATTTACTGTCTGTTTTTCCTCTGTTTTCAGCAAAAACAAAAAAAAAAAAAAAAAAAAAAAAAAAATCTTGTTTTCCCGCCTTACTGAACTAGAATAGTCCAGTCTTCAGAGTTTGCTGATCTCTGGGCTTTGGCTTGGTTCCTGTGCTATTCCATATCCTTATTTGGATAAAGGGAAGCTTCTTTGTTCACCAGTGGGAGTGGGGAGCACTGAGCAGCCTATTTGTCCCTAGAGCAGTGGTTCCAGCCAGAAACTTGTAGTCTATTGGCCATTTTGGGTCAATTCCTAGCTCTTTTCAACCCCCTGCTATAAAGCCCGCTTTAGCGCGGAGTTGCCCATAGAGCACCATCGGGCAGCGCCGGTTAAACAAGGTTAAACTATTTCTGGCTCCGTAAAGTCTGCTCTTCAATTTTTCCCTTAGAACTTCTTTACTTGCAGTCTAAACAGTCTATTCTCTATCTCAAAAGCTCAGCACTTGCTCCTAAAGCATTTTTATATAGGTAAAGTACTTATATACTAAACAAAGTACTACATTAGCCTAGAATCCCCTTGAATACCCATTTCCCTATAGATCCCTTCTGACTCAGTTACACAGCAAACTTTTTCACTTTTTCTAGCATGTCGAAGGGTCAGTTGCTAGCGTCCTCTCCTGTTCAGCTGGTGAATCTGGGCATCTTGAGGCAATGTTACAATTGCCTCATGTACACAGACAACCCACTCCTTCTCCCACAAAACACAAATACATGTGAGAGATGCAACTATATAGCCAAACTGGAGGCTGAGCTCTCTCAACTCAGGACTGGCAAGACCAGACAGGAGGAGAAGGAAACTATGCACACCACAAACCCAGTTTCACATAGAACTATCACAACTGCAAAACAAACACATAAACACACAAAGACATACTCGGAGGCACTGATCAAAAATCTACCAAAATTACAGAGGCCTCCAAAGCAGACACCCAAGCAACTGCCACCTCAAGACATAAGACATGCAACACATAGTTCTCAAAGTCAGTGTGCTAAACAGTCACAGCCCTTAAGGCCAAACACAATGCCAGACACACTTGTTATAGGTGACTCCATAGTCAGACACACTGACGTCCCACTCACCAGACTGAACAAGGAAAAGATCACAATAAGCTGCCTGTCAGGCGCTAGAATCCACCACATAACACAAGCACTCAGGTCACTCCACAGCAAGTACAAGTATGACTCAGTCATTGTCCATGCCGGTGTGAACGACCTGAGACGTACCTCCCTGGACTACATGAAAAGAGACATAGAGGAGCTCTCAGATTATGTAGCCCAGGCCGGTATGACCCTGACCCTGAGCAGTATCCTACCCTCACCAAGAATGATGCCACAATACAGAGACAAAATGATCAGCTTTAATAATTGGCTTAATTACTGGTGTCATTCTAAGGGGATCCAATGTCTATCTGCCTGGGATGACATGCTTGACAAGCCACGCTGCTTTGCAAGGGACAGCTTGCACCTGTCACGCCTGGGCTTCCGGATATTGGCAAAGGCTCTTGACACCCCCATAGTGCCTTTTTTAGGCAAGGCTCAAATGATAAACCTACCACCCTAGAAAACAAAAATGGAAAAAAACTAAGGGTAATACTGCTCAATGCCAGAAGTGTAAACCTCAAGATGCATGCCCTCGAAGCCCTCCTCAGTATGGAGAACATCAATGTCTGTGCTGTGACTGAAACCTGGTTCAAGGCTCCTGAGAGCACCCCAGCACTATCAGGTTATACCTCATATCATGCGTTCCGGCCCCAAAATCCAGACTGAACCACAAAAGGAGGGGGAGTATCCATATTCATAAAGGATACCCACACCTCCAGGTTAGTGGCAACGCACGAAGCATCGGAGACCATCCAGGTGCAATTAACCATAGGTAAAACTGCCCTACAGTTTGTAGCATGCTACAGACCACCCTCTCAAACTCAGGAAACCCACACAGCCTTCCTGAAGACACTGGAGAGTATGAATGTCTCTCCAAATACCATCATATTGGGTGACTTCAACTACCCAAACATAGACTGGGAACATTACTCAAGCCCCAACACCCTAGCCCAAAGGTTCCTGGAGTTCATAAACTCAAATGCTATGGAACAACTAGTCACCATTCCCACAAGAGGAGAAAATATACTAGACCTGATCATCACAAACATGGGGACAAAATGCTCCACACGGAAGTATATCCCTCATTGGTGAGATCAGACCATAAATTAATCTCACTGGAGATCCACATCCCGCCCCAACCCCAGCAAAAGACCACAGTGAAGAACTTCTCAAAAGCAAACTTCACACTTCTTAAGACTGGAGTGGTATCCTTCAAGGCCCCCGAGTCAGTGGAAACCACAACCCACGCTGCTGAAACCCTTACAAATGCTTTCTACGAGCACCTCCAGGAATGTATGGATCAAGCAATCCCTAATAAAATCAAGACCCTTTCCACCAAAGGCAGGCGCCCGGTCTGGTGGACCCCAGCCATAAACAAACTCTACAACAAGAGGAGAAAGCTACTACATGACAGAGCAAAATCCCTAAAAGGGAAGGCAACTCTGATCAATACTAGCAAAAAAACTACGATCACTCATAAAATCATCCAAGGCCAACTTTGAGAGAAAAATCGCTAAAGACACAAAAGACAATCATAAGGCCTTCTTTAGCTATGTTAGAAACCTGGGTGGAAACTCCCAGATATGCTCAGAATTAGTCCAAAATGATACAAAAATCACTGAACCCACAGACATTGCCAACATACTGGCAGACAGGTTCAGTGCAAATTTCTCCCCTCCCCCCCCAAAAGGAGAAATATCTATCCCACCAGAGTCTAGCCTCCCAAACATCTCAGATGCCCAGGTGAGAGCTGCTCTCTCTAAAGCAAAAAACACAGCATCAATGGGACCGAATGGTGTCCCCGGCTGTGTGCTACACGAACTCAGTGAGGAACTAAACCCACACATAAGGCTGCTGTTTAATCTTAGCCTTACTACAGGATACGTACCCAAAGAATGGCGTACGGCAACTGTGGTCCCACTCCACAAAGGCGGTGCTTCTACGGACCCTGGAAATTACCGCCCCATAAGCTTGACGAGCCTTGTCTGCAAAGCTATGGAGAGGATCATAATGGAACTCATAAATAAAGACATTGGGGACCTACAGACACTGGATCCTACCCAATTTGGCTTTGTCAAGGGCAGATCCTGCCTCTTGAACTTGGTTGACTTTTTCGAAACAGTCACTAAGGCCATTGATGAGGGTAAGGCAGTTCACACAGCCTACCTTTACCTAGCAAAAGCGTTCTACACAATACCCCACTTGGGAATCATAGAAAAGCTCACCAGCTTAGATGTAAACCCATATGTCACAAGATGGGTTGCAAACTGGCTCAAGGACAGAACCCACAGGGTTAGAGTTGCTGGTGCCATGTCAGACTCTAAGCCGGTCACGAGCGGTGTCCCACAGGGCTCAGTCCTGGGCCCCCTCTTCTTCGGCATTTATTTTTCTGAAGTGCAGGCAAACATAGGTGGATTGTGGCTGACAAAATTTGCAGATGACTGCAAACTGGGCACCATAATTGACACTCCATCAGACACAGACATCCTCCAGAGAGGTCTCATAGAAATGGATAACTGGTGCCAGAGCCATGGCCTTAAGCTAAATGCCAAAAAGTGTATAGTCATACCCTTTGGGAAAAACAAGGTAACCCCTAATTACCACATAGGTGGTAATCCATTAAACACGGAAGAAGTTATCAGGGACCTGGGGACTCAAGTTGACAGTAACCTCTCTTTTGACACTCACATTGCCAAAGTGGTTAGGAAGACCTTCTACATTGCCCACCTGATCATGAAGGGATTCACATCCAGATCAGGTGAGGTCATTGTACCCCTGTACTCTTCACTTATCAGACCAATGATTGAGGACAATGCCCCATTCGGAATGTACCTTACCCGACACCTGCAGCAGTTGGAAAGACCCCAAAAGTTCCTCACCAAAAGGATAAGGGGGCTCAAACATATGTCATACGCTGCCCGACTGAAGAAACTCCAGCTCTATTCAGTCGCATACCGTCTGCTCAGAGGTGATCTGTGCCTGACATACAAGGCCATGTCCAACCCGGAATTAATGGACATGCTCCACCTCAAAAATCCGAATCCACCAGAGCCACGAGAGCAAGAGACTTAAACCTCAACACGGATATAAATAGGACGTGCTGGAGGGACAGATTCATCACCCAGAGACTCCCTACACTATGGAACAGAATCCCAGTCCATGTGAAGCAGAGCCCCTCACTGACTCTGTTCAAGAGAAATCTTGACGAGTGGATGGGAGATTGTAGGTTTACCCCGGGAATCATCTCTGTGTCACTGCTGGACAGAGGCACAGCAAACTAATGGGTATAGTATTCTCATCCTAAGGGGTGGTGAAAGCCACACACACTCTGGCTAGGCTTATAAATGCCCTAGGGCAGATAGGCTAGTATGAACCTATGAACCTATGAAACCAGAGAGGGGAGATGGCATTGGTTTGGACATGTGCTGAAGATGGATGCTGGGTATATTGGGAGGAGGATGCTAGGATGGAGCTCCAGGTAAGAGGAAAAGAGGAAGGGTTAAGAGAAGGTTTATGGATGTGGTGAGAGAGGACATGCAGGCGGTTGGTGTAACAGGAGAAGATGCAGAGGACAGGAAGAAATGGAAACAGAATGGGAACAGCCAAACAAAGATGATTTATAAAATATATGCTAACACAAACATTGTTATTCTAGCAAGTGTCTTAGTGTATAAGAACAATATTTAAAATCTGTCCCTGTTATTGGGCCTTTGACTCCCCCCCCCCACCTACACACATTATTTTAGGCCTTGTCCAGATTTGAGGCTGAGAGGTATGGAATGGTGAGTTGTACTGCTTGTTGAACTGTGTTGTAATTCCAGTTGACAAATTCAAATAAATAAGACGTATCATTAGTTTGTACCAAATGCCGCGATGGTACAGCGGTAGCGTTGTTACCTCACAGCAAGAGGTTCTCCCATTCAATTCTCAGTTTGGCTTGGGAGTGCTTTCTGTGCGGAGTCTGCATGTCCTCCCCGCGGTTGGGTAGTGTTCAAAAGACATGCGTGTGTAAATGGGCGTGCCTTCGTTAAAGGTTGGGCGTCGAACTGGCACCTCGGAGTTTTGTAAAAAAATCTACTGCCAATCATTGGTAGACTGGAGTTCCGCTGTGGTGACCCCTTACTGGGAAAAAGCCGAAAGACAAACATTAGCTTGTACTGAATAGTTTAATGGTTCGGGGGCGGAGCCTAATGGCTAACTGAAAACAGCTTGATTTTGAGCTCTTCATACTCATACTAGAAAATACAGGAAAAACTAAATATATTTAAAAAAATTTGGGTAAATATTGAAGATGAAGTAATTTATAACATAGCTACCAATTTTGAAGAAAAAAATCTGAAATTTTCCTGTCAAATACTACAGAGGACATTCCAAACTGTTTGAAGATGAGTAACTCCAAGAATTCACACTCAGACTCTATTATAAAAAAAGAGATGCAACAGATATCTGCTACTTTGCTGGACTTATCGCTAAAAATGGACAGATTTACTGAAAATCTAGAAAGTCTTAAGGATAACTGCCAAAAACAAACAGAAGTTTTTAAAGAAATCTTACAACAGCAACAAATAAAAATATCAGACATTGAGACTTCTTTAAGTGATGTTGATGGGAGGTTAAAAGAAAGTGAACTACATACTCAATTTCTGCTATAACAGAACACTTGATTAATAAATAAAGTAGATGATATAGAGAATAGAGAAAGAAGAACAAACATAAGGATTTTTGGTCTTCCAGAGAAATCCGAAGGTGACGACATTATCTCATTCTTGAACTCTTGGTTTCCTGAAGTTCTTGGACTAAAAGAAGGCTTATCTTATGGGATAGAAAGGGCACACAGAGCTATCGGTAAGACACTTTCTATTTCTTCTAAATCAGCTCCAAGATCCATAGTAGTTAAATTTCTTTCTTTTATGAACAAAGAACTTATATTGAGATCTGCATGGAGGAAGAAAACATGGCCATTAGTAAAACTTTTAAAACAACATAAAATCAAAGCGCAGCTCTCTTATCCAGCCAAAATAAGAATCCAATATAATAATGACATGAGAACATTCAACAGCATAGAGGAAGCCACATCTTTCATAAAGAATAATAACATAATTCCACTACCTGAAGAAATGGACTGGTTAAATTCATCTTCCTTAAAAAGGGCTCCAGGAAAAAATATCTGGTCGGAGGCAAGAGAAAAAAAGAAACAAAAGACTGACAAAAAGAACTCTGATGATACTATTTCTCTCAAAGTATCAACTAAGGTATGATTATAATATATTAAAACCAAACTCTTTATTACACTAGTATAAAGCAGTTTTTTTTCTTTTCTTCCTTAGTTGTTTAGTTTAATATAATACTTAAATTTTAGTACTAATTAATAACTTACTAAAGCCCTGAAGTATATATTTATTATCTGAATACTTGAAAACAATAATCAATGAAGTTTACTAGACATTTTTCATTTTGTCACTAAGCTCTTAATATAAACTGCCTTTTTAAATGGTTTTCTCTATACAACTACTTAGTTGATAAATTAAGGCGCTTTCAATGTCTGAATAAATATTATCATTTTTAGTAATCATATTTATGTTATTTAAAAATGCACATTCAAAATTCATTGATTTAATTTGATGTAGAGTATTGTGATAAAAATGTTATACAAAAGAATCACTCATGAACATTTTAGATGTATTCAGTATATTACTGTATTATTTGAAAGTAAAAAAAAAAATCCACGAGCCTTCTGCTCAGTTATTTTTAGTTTCCTTATCTAAAAAGTTGTTCACCGCTTCATACATAGCACGCGATATATTTAACCATACATAGATGTAATTTAAGTTACTGGCCAGAAGATGGCGTGTAAATACTCACTATTGCAGAGTTTTCCTCTTTAACACTGCTGTTTCTTCTCTATACAAGTATTTGGTTACTAGAATAGTGCGCTATTATTGCCTGAATAAATATTGTTGTCCTTGGTGAATGCTTTTATGTTGCTAAGAGGTACACATTTAGAATTTGTTAATTTGAATTAATATAAAGTATATTAATGAAAATATTATAAAATGGAACCACTTGTGAACATTTTGGGATGTATCCAGAACATTATTGTATTATCTGAGGGTGGACAATATCCATGAGCCTTCTGTTCAGTTATTTTTAGTTTCCTTATCTAAAAAGTTGTTCACCGCTTCATACATAGCACGTGATATATTTAACCGTACATAGATGTAATTTAAGTTTCTAGCCAGAAGATGGCGTGTAAATACACACTATTGCAGAGTTTTCCTCTTTAACACTGCTGTTTCTTCTCTATACAAGTATTTGGTTACTAGAATAGTGCGCTATTATTGCCTGAATAAATATTGTTGTTCTTGGTGAATGCTTTTATGTTGCTAAGAGGTACACATTTAGAATTTGTTAATTTGAATTAATATAAAGTATATTAATGAAAATATTATAAAATGGAACCACATGTGAACATTTTGGGATGTATCCAGAACATTATTGTATTATCTGAGGGTGGACAATATCCATGAGCCTTCTGTTCAGTTATTTTTAGTTTCCTTATCTAAAAAGTTGTTAACCGCTTCATACATAGCACGTGATATATTTAACCGTACATAGATGTAATTTAAGTTTCTGGCCAGAAGATGGCGTGTAAATACACACTATTGCAGAGTTTTCCTCTTAAACACTGCTGTTTCTTCTCTATACAAGTATTTGGTTACTAGAATAGTGCGCTATTATTGCCTGAATAAATATTGTTGTTCTTGGTGAATGCTTTTATGTTGCTAAGAGGTACACATTTAGAATTTGTTAATTTAAATTAATATAAAGTATATTAATGAAAATATTATAAAATGGAACCACTTGTGAACATTTTGGGATGTATCCAGAACATTATTGTATTATCCATGAGCCTTCTGCTCGGCTTTTTCATTTTTTTTTGTCTGAAAAGTTGTTCACCGTTCACATTCATAAGCACGCGATATATCCTAGCGTGTTTAGATGTAATTTAAGTTACTGGTCACAAGATGGCGCATAAACATGCACTATCGCAGAGTTCTTTTCCTTAACACTGCTGTTTTGATTACAGAAAAGGAAGCATATGCTTCAATTATTTTCACGTTTCACAAATATTCTTTTGTATTTTATTAAAAATTTTATGGTTTACTATCAATCTCAACTAATATCTCATGCAAGTATAGCGCTAGATCTGCTTTGAAGACAGCGCTATTATAACAAGAAAGATAGTGAATCATTTAAATACTGTTGTATCTTAGTGGGTGAGTGTCTGGTAAAAGTATAATACATGCGCTCTGTGAACACATCTAACTGACACTGTGTTAGATAAGTTACTTATAGTAAAAAAAAAAAAAAAAAAAAAAAGGTCCTGAGTGTCAGCTTACTAGGAATTATACTTTCATTTATCTAAAAATTGCTTTATCATACTTGTTATTGTATAAAATAAGTACTATACGTAAAATGATTATTATAAATGATTAGTTATGAGATAAGAGTGTTATTGCACCATTATCAAGGTAGATTTCTCTTGTAATCAACAAATGTCTTATTTAAAATTGTTTGCAATTGGAAATAATAGCTCATTTTAGAATCTAATTAGTAATGAACAAAACTTCACAGACTAGACATATATGTTATTTACATAATAAGTGCATCATGTTCTCTGGTTTTAGTTTTTTTTTTTTTTCCTCATTAATGCAACTATTATTATTGAGGGTAAATCTGTTTGAACTTTTAAGTCCAAACAGATTTGAGGTGCTAGACACTTCATGTTTGGGATTTAGAATGGCAAAATCATTAATTGTTTATTCAGAATATGTTAACGCAATGTTTTTCAACTTTTTCATTTTCCAGTGGTCCAATTTGAAACTTTTTTTAAGCATAAATAGAAATAAATATATTCATTTCAAAATAACTTCTAAAAGAAAGGATAAATCTAACACTCAAAACACATTAATTTCCAAGGTAAAACAACATTTCAAGAACAAACAATCCAAAAGTACAAATAAATACTTATAAAAATGACAGACACAACTTTATTATCTATAAATATTAATGGTTTAAATAATCCTATAAAAAGGTAGAATTTTCTAAGATATTTGAAATTACAAAAAGCACAAATCATATTTATACAAGAATCTCATTTTAAGATAGGTGATAATTTCACATGGAAACCTAGTGACTATCTAATTCTTTGTCACTCCCTATACAAAAAAAAAAACAAGAGGGGTTATAATTTTATGGAAAAGAAGTGTAGTTATTCCTCAGATCATTTACAAACACGAAGATAAAGAAGGGTTAATATCAATTGTAATAATAAAGTATCAAAGTAGAATTTGGACTTTAATAAATATTTACTGGATTCCTGGAATAGGATTGTCTAAGGTTAAAAAGCACATAGAATTAATTAACAAAGTAAATAAAGGTATGATAATAATGGGGTGAGATTTCAATTGTATTCTAGATAACTTAGAAACAACTAATAAAAGAAAGTTATGTCTCACACCCGTAAGTAAATATTTCAAGAGATGGTTAGAAAGCTTAAATCTAATAGATACATTTAATTTTAAAGATTCTAACTCACTAAGTTATACACATAGTGATTATCGCTTTAATACTAAAACAAGAATAGATAAAATATTGGTCTCCTCTGACTTAAACAGTAGGATAACAACATTTTCTATTATTCCATGTCCCCTCTCAGATCATAATGCCTTAATCCTTAAAGTACAAATTGATTTCAAAAGACTAAACATTATAACTAGAATACCAGCTTACATCCTTAAATTAAAAGAGTTTAAACCTTGGCTAGATTCAGAAATCAAATATTTCTTAGAAACAAATCCTATTAAAGATACAAACAATATAATAACTTGGGATACACTTAAAACTTTCTTGTATGGCAAGATTATAGGATGGTTTAAAAATAAAACAAAGGAATGGGAATCTGAATTACACAATATACAAAAACGAATAACAGAAATAAATACAAGTTCTTATGATGTAGCAGATTCTCAGGAAAAAAAAGAAATTATAGATTTAAATAAAAAATACAATGAATTCCTCACTCATAAAACAAATCTAGCTTTGGAAAAACTAAAATTTGCCTCAATTTCAACTTCTCCAAAACACTTACATAATCTAGCAATGAGAATTAAAAAGCAGAACTTAGAAAATAACATCATAAATATAATACATGAAGGAAAAGGGAAAAAAAAGGTATCTGATGTGAATGATATTCTTGAAGCTTTTAAGTTCTATTATGCTAAGCATTATGGAAATAATTATAATAATATTTCATTTCCAGATCTGAAATTTAATAGTTCCTTAATAAAAAAACTACCTGACCAATTAAAAGTAGAAATGGACAAGCATATCTCCATAAAAGAAATAAAATATATAATTAAAGCAAGTAAAAACAACAAATCACCAGGAATGGATGGAATAATAATGGAATTATATAAAATTCTTCCAAATTCAGCAATTTCTCTACTTCATAACATGCTAAATGATATTCAAACTCAAATTATTACTCCACCATCTTGGAAATATTCACTAGTTACCCCTATAAAAAAAGATAAAAACGATCCATCCCAATGTAGCTCACTAGAGCAAGCGACTTAAACCTTAGCATGGATATAAATAGGACATGCTGGTGGGATAGATTTATCACTCAGAGACTCCCTATGCTGTGGAAAAGAGTCCCGGTCCATGTGAGGCAGAGCACCTCGCTGGCTCTGTTCAAGAGAAATCTTGACCTGTGGATGGGAGATCGTAGGTTTACCCCAGGAATCATCTCTGTGTCACTGCTGGACAGAGGCACAACAAACTAATGGGCACAGTATTTTTTTATATAAGGGGTGGTGTAAGCCACAAAAATTTGGGCTAGGCTTATAAATGCCTTAGGGCAGATAGCCTAGTATAAACCTATGAACCTATATAGACCTATCTTTCTGCTTAATAATGATTATAAAATCTTTATGTCTATCTTAGTAAATAGAATTAAGAAATCCCTGACTCAAGTCATAAATGAAGACCAAACAGGCTTTATATTTGGAAGACACACATATGACAATATTCAGAGAATTTTAACCATTATAGAAGCCTTGAACAGAGACAATTCAGAAGCTTTTATAATCACATTAGATATAGAGAAAGCATTTGATTCGGTAAACTGGAAATATCTATTTAAAATCTTGGAACTTTTTGAATTCCCATTAAACTTTATAAACTTAATAAAGAATATATATAAAGATAACCTGGCTTATGTAAAATTAGGCCCATTTACCTCGGAAGCTTTTAAAATAACTAAAGGTTCTAAGCAAGGTTGCCCTATGTCTCCCATACTGTTTGCCCTGGCGATAGAATTATTTGCGTCTGCAATACGAAATGATCTAAAAATAGAAGGAATTAACTTTTACAATAAATTTAATTCTAAAATCATGCTATTTGCTGACGATATATTACTGACTTTAAAACCAAATGAAGAGTCCATGCAAGAATTAGAGAAACAAGTAGAAGATTTTTTTTCCATTTCAGGTCTTTGCTTCAATAAATCCAAATCAAAACATGTACTTCTAAATAAAATAGATGATCTGCATCTGAATAAATATCAAATAATTGGAGAAAAGGTTTCTTCACTAGAATATCTAGGAATTCTTATATCTGAAAACATATATACTACCATGACCTTAAATTATAATAAAATCCAGAATTTAATTCAAAAACAAGTTAATAGCTGGAATAAATTAATGTTAAATTTGGAAGATAGGTTACAGTTAATAAAAATGATATTACTTCCACAAATAAACTATATAGCATTAGCAATCCCTATTTTACCAGATAAAAAAGTTATAAAAACAATACAGAAACTTTTAATGGATTTTCTTTGGTATCCAAAAAAGAATAGAATTGCTTTCTCACATCATATTAGACCCTGGGACTTGGGAGGAATTAAATTTCCAGACATAGAAACGTATATTAAAGCTTCCATCATTAAACTTATACTAAATTGGGTAAATCCAAATTATTCATCTGCATGGAAAATTTTACATATAACTTTTTTCTTAAATGAAAACAAAATATTAAAAAATATGGATTTGGAGAATTATAATAACATATTTTGGCATGTACTATGTAATAGCTTACAAAATAAAACAACAAAACCCACTAATTTATCATATTTGAATAATATTTATAATTTATTTAGAAAATTTATAATTGCAAATCCAGACATAAAATTATGGTTCAAACTCTTAATACCATTTAAAACATCAAAGAATTTTAAAGAAAAAATCCAAGAAAAAATACTCATTAATTGGGAATCCAATAACTTTAATTACTGGTTTCAGTGTTTAAATAATCACAGTACTTTAACCACTCAACAAGTAATAAATGAGTTTAGTATACTTGAAATAGACAGAACAGAACTCCAAAAAATACTACAATATGCAAGTGATTTATGTAGAATTATTAATGATTCAAACTTTAATACTATACCTAAGTTCATAAAATATATGCAAGAATTGATTTATGGAAATCATAATAAGCTAATTTCTATATCTAAATTATACAAAATTTTAATAGTGTATAAAACCAAAATAGGTCAAAATGTTTTGAACATTTTAACAAAGGGCTTGACAATAAATCTATCACCTGAAGGTATGAATGACCTTTTGTTGTCAGTTAAGCTAACCTCAAACTTTCAGATATGGAAAATCTTCACATGGAAATTTTTACATAGAGCCTTTTATACACCATATAAAATAGCCAAATTTGACCCTACCCAAAAGCCCACATGCTGGAGATGTACTTTAAACTGCGAGGCAGATTGGATACATATATTTTATGATTGCATTAAAAAATTCTGGGAAGATATTAATAGATTTCTTCAAGCCATTTATAATGATAAATTTGTTCTAACAAAATCTTTAATTTTTCTGAATGTTGATGACTCAGTAACTATGAGTAAAAGTAATCAATATCTTCTATGGTCTATTCTGGCTGTAGCCAGAAAATGTATAACAAGAAAATGGAAATCCACAGTCCCTCCAAGTTATGAAGACTTCATATCTCTATTAAAGGAATCTGCACAAAAAGAAATAAAAGTCAAAGAAGAAATAATTTTTCCCAGACGTTGGACAGACAATCCTTGGAATAAAATCTTAATACTTATAGACACATTACAAAAGGATATAATTTCTTCTACATGAAATTGAAATGTCATAAACAAAGATGGACTTATGTGAATATATGCCAGTAAAGGTTATACTTGTTCTATGGGATTATTCCCCTTTGTAACTTTGTTGGTTAATCTTTTTCATTGGACCACCTGTAAATATTGTACATATTGTTATAGTTATTAACTATTTTCTTTTATTTTGAATTGTAATTTAAATTTACTGTATCATAATTTGTCTATAAACAAAAAAAATAAAAATTATTTAGCAAAAAAAAAAGTTTAATGGTTCAGGTTCCCTGATACAGGGTGGAACTGAATTTCATCCTTAAAATAAGTGTGTTATTTAGCAGGTAGGTGTTGCTATAAAAAGGTGCAGTACAGGGTGGAACTGAATTTCATCCTTAAAAATAAGTGTATTATTGAGCAGGTAGGTGTTGCTATAAAAAGGTGCGGTAATCATCACATTATTGTCTCCTGTATCAAACAATTTAAATTTTTTTTTTTTTTGAAAATGTTCAATTTTGAATAAGAAATTAAAAATATGCGTAAAGTCCACTGATTAAAAAAACAGGAAAAGGAAAACTTAAAAAGCAAATACTCTACTTTTTTAAAATTGTTACAGCCTCGGCGTCACACACTCCACTGAGAATCTAAAAAATCACTACCGTAATTTTGTCTCGGTATCACACACAACACTGAGATCTCATAAAATAATTACTGTGAGGTAGTTCACAAGTAACAAAAACAAATTCGGCTACCAGTCCACAGCATGTCTTTGCATCTTTATTAATATAAGGACGATAAAACATAATATCATTAATGACTGGAAGATTAACGGTTTAATCTGACATTGTTATTGAATAAATTATTTTTTAGTTTTTCATATCCTGGAAGAAAAATTATCACTGCAGTATCAGTGTAGATTAGAAAAATCCAAGCATTATGGGTATGTAAATAAGTTTTTACATCACAACTTCGTTTCATTTTTCAGACAAATTTGTAGAACGGGAGAGCCCTGGGTAGGAACAGAGTTCGGCCGTCCCATTTACTGATTTAGTGACATTTATTTTATGTATTTTAAGTTTGTGGAGCTCACTGGACCGTGTGTAAGTAGCCGTCAAAAATACAGATGCCGGTATACAAATACTGTTTTCTGTCCATTTAAAAAGTTAGTAGAAGAGCAACAATGTGTGTCTGCCTGGCATTACTGATTGCAATTCTCGGCAATTTACTACAGTATCGAAAGTTTTACGACACACAGGGCCTGTTTGGCTCAGTCAGACACCCCCAGTTAACAAATGTAAAATAAATAAAATAATGTGAGGTAAAATCTGGCAAGTTAAGAGCAACAGGTTTTCCGTTGGCATACTGTTTCTGAATTATTACAAAGTACGACTTATAAGGAATTTGCAAAAATATGAGGACATGATGACGGGGCCATTTCAATTAACACAATGACATGTTTAGCATCAGCATCTATTTTCTCAACAATAGCTATGAAACTCCAGTGTATCATCGATTGTAAACAGAAAAAAAATTACGAGGGATATATGCCAGAATCAGACTTGCGTAGCATAATCTGAGTCTAATGTATACATTATTTATTTATTTCAGTTTGATGACCGGGATGTCCGGTGGGCCAGAAGAACCCATTTTCAGTGGAGGCCCGGGGAGAAAAGCTCCATAACTAAGCAAATTACAATATAAAACAGTACAGTATAAAACAAGCAAATTACAATATAGAAATTACAGTATAGACAGTAATAGATAGCTCATACATGTTAAAATGAGATAATAAGACAAAGGTGAAGTTAACTAGAGGCAAAGTACAAATGGTGGTATTTACATCAGATGTAGCAGAGATGGGTAAAATATTCAGTAGGCAGTGGAACATTCTGAAGGTAGAAAAAGTTTTAGTAGAAATGTGCAGTAGTGGATGATACGTGTCAAAGGCTGGAGTTCTGAAAGACATAAATATAGTACAGTAAGTGGGGTAGAGAACAGTCAGGCAGTGGTAGTAGAACTTGGAAGCTGTGAGGAATAGTATGGCGAGTCGGGGAAGAGATCGGGGTTCAAGTAGGGAAGGAGCAGGGACACATCCATTTAGAGGACTAGTAGGTTCATAGGTTCATAGGTTCATACTAGGCTATCTGCCCTAGGGCATTTATAAGCCTAGCCAGAGTGTGTGTGGCTTTCACCACCACTTAGGATGAAAATACTATACCCATTAGTTTGCTGTGCCTCTGTCCAGCAGTGACACAGAGATGATTCCCGGGGTAAACCTACGATCTCCCATCCACTCATCAAGATTTCTCTTGAACAGAGTCAGTGAGGGGCTCTGCCTCACATGGACTGGGATTCTGTTCCATAGTGTAGGGAGTCTCTGGGTGATGAATCTGTCCCTCCAGCACGTCCTATTTATATCCGTGTTGAGGTTTAAGTCTCTTGCTCTCGTGGCTCTGGTGGATTTGGATTTTTTGAGGTGGAGCATGTCCATTAATTCCGGGTTGGACATGGCCTTGTATGTCAGGCACAGATCATCTCTGAGCAGATGGTATATGACTGAATAGAGCTGGAGTTTCTTCAGCAGCGTATGACATATGTTTGAGCCCCTTTATCCTTTTGGTGAGGAACTTTTGGGGTCTTTCCAACTGCTGCAGGTGTCGGGTAAGGTACATTCCGAATGGGGCGTTGTACTCAATCATTGGTCTGATAAGTGAAGAGTACAGGGGTACAATGACCTCTCCTGATCTGGATGTGAATCCCTTCATGATCATGTGGGCAATGTAGAAGGTCTACCTAACCACTTTGGCAATGTGAGTGTCAAAAGAGAGGTTACTGTCAGCTTGGGTCCCCAGGTCCCTGATAACTTCTTCCGTGTTTAATGGATTACCACCTATGTGGTAATTAGGGGTTACCTTGTTTTTCCCAAAGGGTATGACTATACATTTTTTGGCATTTAGCTTAAGGCCATGGCTCTGGCACCAGTTATCCATTTCTATGACTCCTCTCTGGAGGATGTCTGTGTCTGATGGAGTGTCAATTATGGTGCCCAGTTTGCAGTCATCTGCAAATTTTGTCAGCCACAATCCCCCTATGTTTGCCTGCACTTCAGAAAAATAAATGCTGAACAAGAAGGGGCCCAGGACTGAGCCCTGTGGGTCACCGCTCGTGACCAGCTTAGAGTCTAACATGGCACCAGCAACTCTAACCCTGTGGGTTCTGTCCTTGAGCCAGTTTGCAACCCATCTTGTGACATATGGGTTTACATCTAAGCTGGTGAGCTTTTCTATGATACCCGAGTGGGGTATTGTGTCGAACGCTTTTGCTAGGTCAAGGTAGGCTGTGTGAACTGCCTAACCCTCATCAATGGCCTTAGTGACTGTTTCAAAAAAGTCGACCAAGTTCAAGAGGCAGGATCTGCCCTTGACAAAGCCAAATTGGGTAGGATCCAGTGTCTGTAGGTCCCCAATGTCTTTATTTATGAGTTCCATTATGATCCTCTCCATAGCTTTGCAGACAAGGCTCGTTAAAGCTTATGGGGCGGTAATTTCCAGGGTCCGTAGAAGCACCGCCTTTGTGGAGTGGGACCACAGTTGCCGTACTCCATTCTTTGGGTACGTATCCTGTAGTAAGGCTAAGATTAAACAGCAGCCTTATGTGTGGTTTAGTTCCTCATTGAGTTCGTGTAGCACACAGCCGGGGACACCGTCCGGTCCCATTGATGCTGTGTTTTTTGCTTTAGAGAGAGCAGCTGTCACCTGGGCATCTGAGATGTTTGGGAGGCTAGACTCTGGTGGGATAGATATTTCTCCTTTTGGGGGGGAGGGAGGGGAGAAATTTGCACTGAACCTGTCTGCCAGTATGTTGGCAATGTCTGTGGGTTCAGTGATTTTTGTATCATTTTGGACTAATTCTGAGCATATCTGGGAGTTTCCACCCAGGTTTCTAACATAGCTAAAGAAGGCCTTATGATTGTCTTTTGTGTCTTTAGCGATTTTTCTCTCAAAGTTGGCCTTGGATGATTTTATGAGTGATCGTAGTTTTTTGCTAGTATTGATCAGAGATGCCTTCCCTTTTAGGTATTTTGCTCTGTCATGTAGTAGCTTTCTCCTCTTGTTGTAGAGTTTGTTTATGGCTGGGGCCCACCAGACCGGGCGCCTGCCTTTGGTGGAAAGGGTCTTGATTTTATTAGGGATTGCTTGATCCATACATTCCTGGAGGTGCTCGTAGAAGGCATTTGTAAGGGTTTCAGCAGTGTGGGTTGTGGTTTCCACTGGCTCGGGGGCCTTGAAGGATACCACTCCAGTCTTAAGAAGTGTGAAGTTTGCTTTTGAGAAGTTCTTCACTGTGGTCTTTTTTGCTGGGGTTGGGGGCGGATGTGGATCTCCAGTGAGATTAATTTATGGTCTGATCTCACCAATGAGGGATATACTTCGGTGTGGAGCATTTTGTCCCCATGTTTGTGATGATCAGGTCTAGTATATTTTCTCATCTTGTGGGAATGGTGACTAGTTGTTCCATAGCATTTGAGTTTATGAACTCCAGGAACCTTTGGGCTAGGGTGTTGGGGCTTGAGTAATGTTCCCAGTCTATGTTTGGGTAGTTGAAGTCACCCAATATGATGGTGTTTGGAGAGACATTCATACTCTCCAGTGTCTTCAGGAAGGCTGTGTGGGTTTCCTGAGTTTGAGAGGGTGGTCTGTAGCATGCTACAAACTGTAGGGCAGTTTTACCTATGGTTAATTGCACCTGGATAGTCTCCGATGCTTCGTGCGTTGCCACTAACCTGGAGGTGTGGGTATCCTTTATGAATATGGATACTCACCCTCCTTTTGTGGTTCGGTCTGGATTTTGGGGCCGGAGTGCATGATATGAGGTATAACCTGATAGTGCCGAGGTGCTCTCAGGAGCCTTGAACCAGGTTTCAGTCACAGCACAGACATCGATGTTCTCCATACTGAGGAGGGCTTCGAGGGCGTGCATCTTGAGGTTTAGACTTCTGGCATTGAGCAGTATTACCCTTAGTTTTTTTCCATTTTTGTTTTCTAGGGCAGTAGGTTTATCATTTGAGCCTTGCCTAAAAAAGGCACTATGGGGGTGGCAAGAGCCTTTGCCAATATCCAGAAGCCCAGGGTGACAGGTGCAAGCCGTCCCTTGCGAAGCAGCGTGGCTTGTCAAGCATGTCATCCCAGGCAGACAGACATTGGATCCCCTTAGAATGACACCAGTAATTAAGCCAATTATTAAAGCTGATCATTTTGTCTCTGTATTGTGGCATCATTCTTGGTGAGGGTAGGATACTGCTCAGGGTCAGGGTCATACCGGCCTGGGCTACATAATCTGAGAGCTCCTCTATGTCTCTTTTTATGTAGTCCAGGGAGATACATCTCAGGTCGTTCACACCGGCATGGACAATGACTGAGTCATACTTGTACTTGCTGTGGAGTGACCTGAGTGCTTGTGTTATGTGGCGGATTCTAGCGCCCGACAGACAGCTTACTGTGATCTTTTCCTTGTTCAGTCTGGTGAGTGGGACGTCAGTGTGTCTGACTATGGAGTCACCTATAACAAGTGTGTCTGGCATTGTGTTTGGCCTTAAGGGCTGTGACTGTTTAGCACACTGACTTTGAGTACTATGTGTTGCATGTCTTATGTCTTCAGGTGGCAGTTGCTTGGGTGTCTGCTTTGGAGGCCTCTGTAGTTTTGGGAGATTTTTGATCAGTGCCTCCGAGTATGTCTTTGTGTGTTTATGTGTTTGTTTTGCAGTTGTGATAGTTCTATGTGAAACTGGGTTTGTGGTGTGCGTGGTTTCCTTCTCCTCCTGTCTGGTCTTGCCAGTCCTGAGTTGAGAGAGCTCAGCCTCCAGTTTGGCTATATAGTTGCATCTCTCACATGTATTTGTGTTTTATGGGAGAAGGAGTGGGTTGTCTGTGTACATGAGGCAATTGTAACATTGCCTCAAGATGCCCAGATTCACCAGCTGAACAGGAGAGGACGCTAGCAACTGACCCTTCAACATGCTAGAAAAAGTGAAAAATTTGCTGTGTAACTGAGTCAGAAGGGACCTATAGGGAAATGGGTACTCAAGGGGATTCTAGGCTAATGTAGTACTTTGTTTAGTATACAAGTACTTTACCTATATAAAAATGCTTTAGGAGCAAGTGCTGAGCTTTTGAGATTGAGAATAGACTGTTTAGATTGCAAGTAGAGAAGTTCTAAGGGAAAAATTGAAGAGCAGACTTTACGGAGCCAGAAATAGTTTAACCTTGTTTAACCGGCGCTGCCCGATGGTGCTCTATGGGCAACTCCGCGCTAAATCACGCAAAAGCGCGCTAATTCGGGCTTTATAGCAGGGGGTTAAAAAGAGCTAGGAATTGACCCAAAATGGCCAATAGACTACAAGTTTCTGGCTGGAACCACTGCTCTAGGGACAAATAGGCTGCTCAGTGCTCCCCACTCCCACTGGTGAACAAAGAAGCTTCCCTTTATCCAAATAAGGATACGGAATAGCACAGGAACCAAGTCAAAGCCCAGAGATCACCAAAGTCTGAAGACTGGACTATTCTAGTTCAGTAAGGCTGGAAAACAAGATTTTTTTTTTTTTTTTTTTGCAGAAAACAGAGGAAAAACAGACAGTAAATGCTATAAATGCTTTTAAACGGCTAGCACACTTGAGTGTGTTAGCCTACAGGTAAAATTAAGCAACAAATAACTTTTTTAAAAGTTCAAAACATTTAATCAACACAAAAACAGTATAAATAGAATTCAGAGCTGTATAAACAGGTGAAAATGCAGTCGCTAAGCAGTAAATAATCAAAGAGCCAGAAAAAAAATACTCAAATCAGGAAAAAGTCACTCTTTTGCTCTCTGCTGCTTGTAGAACTCTGCAGGACACCACAAGGAGCGGTGCTGAGTTGAATACAAAAAGCTAAAGCGGGCTTTATTACAGGGGGCTGAAAAGAGCTAGGAATTGACCCAAAATGGCCAATAGACTACAAGTTTCTGGCTGGAACCACTCCTCTAGGGACAAATAGGCTGCACAGTGCTCCCCACTCCCACTGGTGAACAAAGACAAGTGCCTTTTGTCCAAATAAGGATATGGAATAGCACAGTAACCAAGACAAAGCCCAGAGATCAGCAAACTATGAAGACTGGACTATTCTAGTTCAGTAAGAATCAGTAGTAGGAGTGTAAGAAGGATTTAAAGTTAGGGAGATGTGATACAGTTCGAAGATGGGATGGAAGTGAGTTCCAAAGTTTGGATAGGGAGTATGAAAACAGGAATTGGACAGGAGGTAGTAATTGTTTATGTACTTGAAGGAGGTTTTGGCTTTTTGATCTTAGTAGGCCATTTGGGATATAAGAGGTTAAGGAGTCTGAGAGAGAACGGCAGCTAGAAGGCTTAAAAATGAGTTTGTGAATGTATTTGTTTGTTGACATTTATTGACATTTGATTGCCAGGAAACTACAACTTTGTACAAGGCGACCCAGGGAGAAATGTTTTATGTTGGGACTTAAGCTGATAGGTAAGCGGTCGATAGTGAATTTCTTTGCCTGCTGGGTTTTCTCTGATGCTGCTTTTCATAAAACACTGTGATAAGGTTTAGTAGGGCAGCAGCTGTGAGACTAGGTAGAGCAGAGCAATCAAGTGTGTAGCAAAGGCTGGCGAAATTCAAGGTTCAAGTTCGACTATAGCACATATCATCAATATGATGTGAATATATATGAATATAAATATGAAAGAATATAAAAGTTGGTATGCCTGTTTGTGTCTTATAGTCACAAATTAACTGTTGCATATGCCACTAAACCCAAATTCAACCCATGGCTAGCAAAGATTTAATAGAAATAACGTCATTGAGTCCTGGTGGGGTTGAAGCATCCAATAAAACCTACCACCAATACTCTTTGTATGATAACAGGCCCTTGAAGTCCCCCCCCCATGTCAAGTTGAACACTGTCAATAATAGCAAACTTGAAATAGTGCCTGTCTCCACATTTTTTAATATGTCTAAAAAGAGTGTTCTTTTCATCTTTTTTCCTGATACTATATAAATGAGAATATATCCGTTTATTAAATTTCCTCTCAGTTTTTCCTATATAAAATCCTGAGCATGCCATGTATTTAGCCATATATACAATCATCTTAGTGTAACAGTTACCTTGTTTGAATATTATTTTTGTACTATTTATATTTTCCAATGTTATACTTTTTTCCTGAAGACTATGACTGCACTGTTTACAACTACCACATTTTTAGTATGAGTCATAAGATATTGGTTGTAAGTTCCTTTTCTCTAAATATTTCTTTATGTTGTACCCCATCTTATACACAACTATAACTATGACTATAAGACACAAACAGGCATACCAACTTTTATATTCATTCATATTTATATTCATATATATTCACATCATATTGATGGTACAATTTTGTTACAATATTTTTATAGACAGGTAGATTTAGGACAAGATTTATTTTGGTCATTGTATATTGTATTGTTGTTTAGATTCTTTTAGTTTTTATATTACAGTTTGGACGGACATGTAATAATTTGTTCTGTATTACCCAGGCATTATACATATAAATATTTAATACCAAAATATTTTTAAGGTTTAGATTTATATTTTATATTATATATTATTACATTGTATTTGTTCACATTGTGATTAGCATAGATAGGATTTTTATAATAATAGGTTTTGCACTATCTGTATTTTTAGGTGTCATATACCTTTAATATGAAGCATTGTGTATTTTGAATTTTGGCGCCAAATAGTTTATTTAAGTGCTGAGAGGTTTGTTTCAACTTGTTCTGAAGAAGCTAGCCATTTAGCAAGTGAAAGCACTTAACCTTTTGGATTATTCTGTGTTTTGTTTAATAAAATTACAGTTTGGCTGAGGATTCCGTCAGTTTTTGAAGACATTTGTTTCATTTGTTTTATCTGTTCCACTGGCTTTCAAAAAAGTTTATTTAACTGCTGAGAGTTTGGCTGTGGATATCGCTGGTTTTTGAAGGCATTTGTTTTATTTGTTCCACTGGCTTTCGTACATACTTTACAGCTGCTGAATTGCCGTTTTTTTGGTGAGTTTTGTCTGAAGACACTGAGACTGTCAACGTTCTATGTTTTATTCTGTTCATTTTGGTCAGATGAAAAGGTGGCAACCCTACCAATGGTCAGAGCATTTGCTCAATATCTGCCCATTTGTGGTCCAAGTCATCGTTGTCTGGACAGCCCAAAGATGAACAGGTATTACCAGGGTCTACCTACCATGTCATGAAAGATAAGTATTTGCGTGTACCTATGTGCATGAAGTACAGCATGTGGAAGATCAAAAATGCTAGGGTAGTCCCCGCAACCATATTGGTATCAGAGATATGTAGTCTACGATATGTGTTCTGTTGACTGTGCCATGGGCCATCAACCAGAGAAGGGATGGATGGTGTGTGTGTGTGTAATATGGGTGTTGGGGGTGACTGGTAATGTAATATTTCGGCAAGGGGAGACTGGGTCGGATGCACAATAGGTGAAATGGAGGTGTACGAGGGAGCAGTGGGTGAATCAGAAAGAAAACCAAAGAACAAACATTCACATCTGCAGTACAATCTGACAGGCCATACTGTAGACACAATCCCACAAGCATATGAACATTAAAATGTGCGATACACATGTACAGAAACGTTACCGGCGCACATTCACATAATGGTCTGGCCTGAAATGAGCCATCCAACCCTAACACACCTGGATACATAATTTAATACCCATCATCCCCTCCACAGCCCCCCCCCCTTCCTGAACATCCACCAAAACCACCCATACTCAGGCTGCTAGCTTGACACAGCCATATCTGCACATAGTGACCCCTACTCATATCTAGTAGGCATTCTCACCCTAGGCAGTCTCAGGATTGCAAACTATGTAACCCTTGCATGTATAACCCTACCTCATTTTCGTAAAGCCAAAAGAATCGAGGTCATTGGTCCCCACAGTTTTTGGATATCCCTCATGGGATAAGTATCCCTTCTAAACATTAGACTTGGTGTCACAACATGATGTCCAGTCCTGTAGACATCTGGACACAAGTTGTATGAGCAGTAGTTGTCCACAACCCTTCTCAGCCTCCAGCTGGTCTTGCAGAACCTACGACCCGGGATTAAACACCTGACCGTGATACATGTCTCCCCACGTGCATGATCGGGAATATATACCTTTCACATTTTCATAGTGGCATTCAGATATAGGGTGATTAAGGCACTTTAAAGCATACATAAGTAGGGTTACCACCTGTTCCACTTTGCGAGGGACAGTCCCTTTCTGGGCAGTTGTGTCCCGACCAAAAAATAATAAAATGGCAAATGTCCTGAGATTGTAGGAAATAATTATGTCACATATTTCATGTAACAGTTGCATAAAATATTTATTTCTGTATGTAAAATACTTAAATGTTACAAGAAACAGAATAAGCAACTAAACAGCTACATGAATAAGCTTTCATTTAGGAAAAAAAGTAAAGTTCTAACCTTTGTACTGACCGTGGGTATGTGTTGGCCTGTAAAATCTGATGTGTGTTCTGAAAATGCCCCACTTTGGCCATTTGAAAAGGTGGCAACCCTAAGCGGGTATCCAAGCGTGTATGCGTGACAGTAACTGGCGGTGATTCAACGGGATGGGAAATGTAAATAAGCATGTAGGTGTATATGCATGTGTATGTACAGACCGATATATTTATATATATATTATATCTAAAGAATGAACATGGTCATAATATAGCAGTCATAACAAATGTGAAGGGAAACGGCAGCGGAACCCACCGTAATATTTAGTGCTGTTATATCAGGCTGGCCAGAGGTGATTACACCTCTGCATCCCCAACCACTGGTAGGGCACTAAAAATGGAATTAACTATGTCCCTGTGCTAAGTCTGACTTTCAACTAGGTACAAGGGCAGCCCCAGTCCCCAGTCGGACAAGCCTAAATCCAGATGACCACATGAACACCCTGACAATCATATACATGTATGTGCCAGGACTATAGGATTTGGAGGTCTGAATATACTTTGAGTGAGTCAACATGCAGCAAGGGTCCAGAGCAGTAGGGAATGGCGCATGTGTAGTAGTGCGGTTTTCCCAACAGGAAAATGGATGCCTGCTGTGTTAGCGAAGTGTTGAGGTGTGTGTTTGGGTAACTATGAACCATGGGTATACATATAAATGAAGCAGAACACCAATAGTGTAGTGGTTAGAGCATCCCACTATCGACCAGACGTTGCCGGTTTGACGGAAGCACACACCATGTATGACGCGTAATCCATATCCGAGCATATCTTGCTAATTTTATGCTGTATAACGATATAATGCCAATTAAATGTGAACTGGGGTGACGTAGCACAGTAAGAATGTAGACGGATTTTGCATGACGTGAATCGGAGGTTAAACGGAAAACCACAGCTGAACAGTGTTGCACTCACCCTTTGTCCAATGGCCCTTGTTCTGCCTAGCAACACAATATACCGCGTCGGCCAGGCCCGACACCTGGACCCTACAAATCACAGTCAGTGTGATTTACCACTAAGCCACAGCAGTTATACCTAACGTCGATGTTATCACAGACATAGCAGGCAGCACAGTCATTCAACAGTATGATCAAAGTAATTAAATCATATAGATGTGTATGCATGCGTATGTACACACACACACACACACACACACACACATATATATATATATATATATATATATATATATATATATATATATACATATAGGGTAACCACCTGTCCCACTTTGCGAGGGACAGTCTCTCTTTGGGCAGTTGTGTCCTGTACACTTAGTGTCAATCGGCAGATGTCCTGAGATTTAATGACAAAAATATGTCCTATATTTATGTAATAGTTGCATAAAACAGTTATTCTGTAACGGAAACACCTAAATGTCATAAGAAACTGAATAAGCAACTAAAATGCTACAAGAATAAGCTGTCAGTTAGGCATAAAAGTGAGGTTCTGTCCTTTGCACTGGCTGTGGATATGTGTTGGCCTGCAAAATCTGAAAGGATGGCAACCATATATATATCTGTCTATATATATATATATATATATATATATATATCTATATATATATATATATATATATATATATATATTTATATACACACACACACACTCACACACATTGAACGAACATGGGAACAAGAAAGCATTCATAATAAATATGAAGGAATATAGCAGCGGAACACCCATATTATCTAGTGCTGACATATCAAGCTGGCCAGAGGTGGCCAAAATCCTTGTGTCTCTAACTACAGGTAGGATGCTAACAGTGGGAGTAACCTTGTCCACATGCTAAATCTGACTTTCAAACAGGTACAGTGCTGTCCCGGTCCTCAGTCGGAGAAGCCTAAACCCAGATGACCACATGAACACTCTGACAATCAAACACACGTATGTGCCAGGACTATAGGCTTTGGAGGTCTGAATATACTCAGAGTGAGTCAACATGCAGCACGGGTCCAGAGCAGTCGAGAATGGCACATGTGTAGTAGTGTGGTTTTCCCAACAGGAAAATGGATGCCTGCTGTGTAAGTGAAGTGTTGAGGCTTGTGCTCGGGTAACTATGAACCAAGGGTATACATATAAATGAAGCAGAACACCAATAGTGTAGTGGTTAGAGCATTCGCCTAATGAACAGGCATTCAAGGTTCAAGTTCGACTATAGCACATATCATTTTCCTTGTGGAATGAATGTCGCTCTGTTGTAAAGCCGACATTTAAACATCTAAAAGTGAACGTGTGTATCGCATGGGGCTATTAACCAGATCCCTTCAATCATAGTGGTACTGCCATAATGAATAAGGCACAAGTAAGCACAAATAAGCGGCAGTAAACATATGTAATGCACAGTAAGCATAGGCGAGTGCGCCTGCGCGGGTGTAAGCAGCTCCCAGCATAGGAAATGTAATTTTGTATATACAGATGTAATATATATACATATATATATATATATATATATATATATATATATATATATATATATATATATATATATATATATATATATATATATATATATATATATATATATATATATATATATATATATATATATATATATATATATATGTGTGTGTGTGTGTGTGTGGATATATATATATATATATATATATATATATATATATATATATATCTACATACATGAAATATATATATATATATATATATATATATATATATATATATATATATATATACACACACATATATATATATATATATATATATATATATATATATATATATATATATAGATATATCTACATACATGAAATATATATATATATATATATATATATATATATATATATATATATATATATATATATATATATATATATATATATATATATATATATACACATATATATATATATATATATATATATATATATATATATATATATATATATATAGATATATATATATATATATATATCTATGAAGAATGAATGTCGTAACAGTAAACCATACACAAGGGATGTGAAGGGAATCAAGAGCAAATATGGTATTATATAGTGCTATCAGCGTATGTCATAAAAAGCTGCCCAGGAGTGAGCAGAGCACCGCTACTCACACCACAGGCAGGGTTTTACCAGTGGGAGTAATATTGTTGAATTGCTAAGTCTACTTTACACATAGACGGAATGTAGTCCATGCTGGGACCACCAAAAATTGTAATGCACAAATGGCCGTAATCCATAACCCCAGGAAAGGCACGTATGTGCAAATATTACATGGCGGGAGAGCCTATGATTACACGAGGCGGGACAAAATATGTGTAGGGCCCCAAACGCTCTGGAGAGGGCAATGTGTAAAGGTGTGTCGTGGCTGCGATAACAAGTGGATAATGGATGTTATGAGTGTAAATTCAACGCGGGTGGGGTGCAGGAACTATGGGTATGCAATTATGGATCCAGGCATGCCAGGGTGGATGGCCCGGTTCTAATGGACCGCCCCGTAGAGGTCAGCTTGTTCATAATAGGTATATATGCATGCACACATGCAGACAACAATATGTTGAAGTACATTCTCTGTAACACATGCAATCTATTTGTTGACATAAATGATAGGAATGTGCACATACAGACATCAACAGTAGATGGAATAATAGGCTGTGCAGAAGAGGGACGGGAAGAATCACACTTTATCACATTCCATTTACCATCGGTAATCCGTACATGAACGTATTGCGACATCTGTCCGCTGTATAACGTGCTAAATACTGATTACAAGATAATTGGAGTGAAGTGTCAGTGTCGTAATGAATAAGGTACTAGTATGCTGGTGAAGCATATATAAACAGCATTACGCATGTGTAAGTGCATATGAGTTGGGAATGTATTGGTTTACAGACACACAGATGTATATATATTCATATATATATATATATATATATATATATATATATATATATATATATATATGTATAGGCATATATATATATATATATCGATATAGCAGACATCCATATACGTGTATATATATATATATATATATATATATATATATATATATATATATATAGATATATATATATACACACACATACACACACACACACGTACATATATAAATACATATATTTGTGTGTGTGTGTGTGTGTGTGTGTGTGTGTGTACACGTAGATATATAGAGATATACAGCTATGATGGGAAAAAGCACACAGGAATGACATTTGTTCACAGGCTATGGCAATGGAAGTGAGGAGCCCAGGCAAGACACATGGCACACGCAGCATGCCCCCCCTACAGCCAGACATGGGAACTATACACGCAAGCAATGTAAAGTGTCCACTGCTCCCCAGACCACAGGCAGGATACACCCAGTGGGGGGGCTACAGTAAACCCGTGGATTGTAATCATGGAACACATACTGGAGCATCCTTTGCGGGACACCCCAAAAATTGGCCAAAACATGGAATGCGATACATCGTTCATTTTGTCCGCGGTGTATACAGACTCGGAATACAAGGGTGGGTAACCCAGATTACCCATAGGCCAAGACAATTGTATGAAATGGGTCCCGTGAAGTGGAGAGTGGGCAGTGTGTAGTGGTGTGTCCAAAACCCACCAGGTCCCAGACTAAGGATGGGTGCTGTCGAGAAGGTGAGTATGGGGGAAGTATGGATAGCTACTTATGGGTCTAGGTGTGCAGGTGTTGGCTGATGTTGGGCAATATGGACAGCCCTAGGGATGCAAGAGAATGTGTTCATTGGGCAGAGGCTTCGCCCAATGAGCAGCCACACCCACTGCAAGACCCACTAAAGCAAAGTGTAATCTATATGGCATGGAACGGAATAACCAGATGTAGACGTATATAAGTAGAGCTATGTGTGTGTATATGTACCCATAGCGAGATAGAGATATGCTTCTCCCTCGCTGTAGTATGAATGTATACATACAGAGAAAGAATACAGATACATACCCACATATGACTCTATACATATGCAGACAACCATAGATACATATGTTAGATTTTATATAAATATATATATATATATATATATATATATATATATATATATATATATACAGCAAGATATGAATATACATGTATGCATACATATGCAGATATATCTGTATATATTAATATATATATATATATATATATATATATATATATATATATATATATATATATATATATATGTTACAGTAAATATACACATGTATATACCTAGGATATGAAACAGCAGTTATGGGTAACATATGTTCAGTCCGGGCATATGTTGGTGGGAGGTCCAGTAAACAAGCATCTACCTCCCACCCCCCCAGCTAGGCCGGTGAGACATACAGACATGCAATAAAGGTAAACACACCACTGCTTCCCAGACCACCAGCAGGAAACTACCAGTGGGAGAAATCTACAAGGTCTACACTTTAAACATGGACAGTGATGTCCCTTGTGGGACACCAAAAATGTAGTTCTTTTAGCCAAGCCCTGTAAAGATTGATATGACCACGATGTAGCTGTACACGGACCAGTACATTGTGCAAGCCTGATAACATATGGGTTGACACAACGTATGACATGTGTCCCAACACAGGGAGAGTGGGCAGTGTGTAAGGGTGTTTTTATACCCCACCTGCGCCCACAGTAAGGATGAGTGCTGTAGAGGAGTGGCAGGTAGGGGAACTATGGGTATGCGATTATGCGTCTAGGTGTGCAGGTGTTGGCTGGTAGAGCCTTATTAGGACCGCCCTGTGGATGTAAGTAATATTCCATTGTGGGTATAGCAGATGCCCATACCTCCCAAACCTTAAGAGCACATCTACTGGATAGTCCATAAACCATTGGGGGAACACATAGGGACCATATCATTGAACTGTCCCCAATTATCAGGGACGTCCATGATTACGAATCAGAATCTAACTCAGTCCCAACTAAACCCTCCTAGAACTAGTGATATTAGGAGGAAAGGTTCTGTAGAAATGTCAGACTTTCCAGGACAAAACATACCTACAGCTGCGCATAGTACAGATTTATACTTATTTGCACAAATAAAAGCTTATTCTAGTACCATTTGAATTGCTTATGCTACTTCACATAACATATAGAAGTTTCATATATAAAATAACTGTTTTATGCAACTATTAAAGAAATGTAGAATATAATATTGTCCTGTAATCAGGACATTTGCTATGTCTTGATTATTTTCGCAGGACACAACTACCTAAAGAGGGACTGTCCCTTGCAAAGTTGGACAGGTGTTAACCCTAAAGTCCCTCCTTAGCCAACTGAAAAGGTGGCAAACCTATAATAGATATGCGGTAGCATGACTCGGCCGATGGATGTGGCTCCCAAACCCTAATTACTTGTCTGTATTGAAGAGTCTCGGTTCCCATGTATCAGCCAGACGGGAGCAGATTGTATGAGGAACACACAGATAATATGATTAATTTACTGGACAGGCCGCTGATTCCGTACAGTCGAACGCCATGCCATCGCCTAATGGGCAGCCATTCCCGATACTGTAGTCATGTAGTCCAATGTAATAGGCATCACAAGGTAATATTGTGGTCCTTGCTCCCACCCAGGGGTGTGAGTGACAGATGCAAGCACCAATGTCGGTGCATTTGCAAGTGCGGGAGCAAGTGGGTGCAAGCATGTTTGGCTACCATTATGCGAGTATTGCACTGGTAAAGCAATGTAGAGGCTAACCGAGTGTAAGAAGCTGTAACCAGAGGTCAGCAGTGCTTAACACTGTGCAAACCCACGCATACCCGCTCCCAACTGCTTTAATGTGCCTTACTCCCTCCGTATCCAATGGCCTTGTTGTGCCCTGCAACCAAATAAACGTCCTCTGCAAGTGTCGGAAACAGGACCGTGCACACACAGCTAATGTGAATTACCAATCCACCATGGCAGACATACAGACAACGGACAGTACCAGAAACATATCATACAGTGCAGTCATTCAACAGTATAGGAATGTATCCCATCATGTAGATGTATATGTGAGTGTTTATGTCCAGCATATAGGTACATACATATATAGAGATGTATCAGGAACATACCATGTGACAACAAAGCATTACAAACGAATGAAATGGGAAACACCAGCGATGCCTGTGTTATGTAGTGGTGATGTTCTATGTGATCTCAAGACTCCCTCAGACAGACATACATGCAAATAGTTGTACATTGGCCATATACATCACTCTGTGCATGTAATGTACATTAACACAACAGTACCTGTCCAGTCATTATGTGTGAACAGTACTCTTGCAAGATGCAGTGTGCAACATCATCATCATAATAAAGGTAAATGGGGTAACCATAGTGGGACCGGTAGTATTGTGTGTACAATGGGGTCGTCCTCATCACGTGTACCTGGACCATTTAGGAGTGATGTGCATACCAGGATCGTGCGCCTGAGGGACAGGGGTGAGGATAACAGGAGTATGTTGTGATGCATATTACAAAAGTTACATGTGTCCAGTGGGCACATGTGTGAAATGGACAGCTATGTATAGGGCAGATGTTGTCCTAGGAGCCGATTGGCCTTATGTTTCCATAGGTGAGGGTCAGATGTAGGGGAAGGAGTGTAGGTATGGCCGTGGAGGATAGGTAGGGTAGGATCACAGAAAAGACAGCATACAGGAATGGTATATGACACATGTGTGGGGATACACCCCGGATGGGGATGGGTGTCCGGCATTCACAAACCCCATGGGAACAGTGGGACGGAGTTCCCCAGCCATGGGCAACTGCCACTGCACCTAAACAGCTGCAAAGGAGGCAGTGCTGGGGGCTGTCCAGGAGAGGCAGCATCACCCTGTAAATGTGACACTCCGCCTTTGAGCTTGCATATCTGGCTTCGGAACCCCTTAGTAAGCCCCAAACGCAACACGTCTGGGACCGCATGACAGCAGACATGTACCTGTCTGGTCCTGCTCCCACGGGGGACATGCTCCATCCTCAGTCAGAAGGTGGTGCAGAGCCATCAGAGGTTGATGTCCAAGGCTGGGCCCCAGATGTGCTAGTGCCCGGTGCCATGGTCAGCTTAAGTGGGACAGGAGGTTCTGCCGGGACTTCCCAACCCATTCAGCCTATGGTGTTGCAGTTTAAACCCACATATGGCTTAGTGATAGACAACAGCATACATGATTACCTACAAGAGTATGCATAGATATCACCATCAACCCAACACAATAGCATACAAGATTATCTACAACACTATGCATATATATCACCATCAACCCAACACAACAGATGGTACGCATTTGCAGAGTGAGCACAACACATGCATATATATTGCATGCCATCTGTGCAATGTATAGTAGACGTGTGACTGCAGCTATGAACAGTTGACCATTATTGGCTTGTCACTGGAAACCCCAGACAGTGTCTGTCATACCACTGTCTCATGTGACACATGTCCAGTCAGGGATGCAATGGCAGTAACACATCCCTATCATCATGTACTGTCTGCAATCCTCCCACTATGCTTCTGCTGTGCACAAATGTGTGTTCAGTGTGCAACACAGGAAACAAATGGATGCACACACTGATCAGTTCACAGATGGCCCTGCAGATGGGGATCCCTCATGAACAGAGTACTGTCATGTCTGTATTATAACATGCAGAATAGCCATTCCCACACACATGTTTAAACAGGCAGTAGTCTCAATGCAGCATAGCTACACTTGCATGCTGTACTCATGTGTGGCACATCACCCTCCTGTCTTTAGGCTATTTCCCACTGTATAAAATGTTTGAGGTACATCCAGATACCATCTGTGATGCTGTGTCAGAACACCACATCCAGGTACCACTCACAGCGCCTGTCATGGCCAAATACCAACATATTTTCCCTAGATAGTGTACTCTATTTATCATGTGGATGGCTATGGGAACACCATCACAGGTGTTCCACATGCAATCAGCTAGAGGAGGACTGCAATAGGTGCAGAGGCCATTACCTGACCATGTCCATCACTTACAATACACATGCTGCTGCTGTGCAGGTTTACTCCTTCACATCCACCAGAGAGTGTGTGGGTGGGACAGGCAAAGTACACCAGGGAAGGGCTTGGAGACTTAACCCTAAGCATCATCTGCCACACGCCTAACAGTACAGGGGTCAAACCCCTGACTGACTACTCATTACTATTACATGTGCATGACATTACTACATGTGCCAGAAAGGTGACATGTTAGTGTGCTGTAAAAACATATATGCATGTAGGTGAGTGACCTCTGCAACAGAGATATAGTAGACATACATTAGGTGTGGCACACATGGCTGTCCATGTGAACGGATGCCATTGTCACCACAACCACACTCTCTAATGGACATGCATTGACATTCTTTGCCAGGGCCATGAATACACAACCTAACTACTTAGTTTGCCACACTGCAGTAATGCACATGACTACATGCACCACAGGGGATATCTGGAGGTTCTATGGGCTAGGGCATGTGAAAGTGTTTGACATCTGTTGGCATGCTAATGAGGGTTATACTGGTAGTGACTGTGGTTGGGAGCATCACAACCCACATGCAGACACAAGGTTTCAGCACTGGCATGCATGTATGCATTGCTTCATGGGTGTATAGTGGTTGGCTGTGCAAGATGACTGTACAAGGCTGGGTGAGGGGTAATCCTTGGCATCACGTCACCTGACAGTGGTGTGCAGTGCAGGGGTGTAGTGTCTGCAATGTCCCACACAGATGGGTATTGCATGATCTGTCCTGACATCCTGGTTACCAATGTGTATGGCCATAGCTTTGCAATGCATGCCATGCCTGTGTTTGATAGTCCTTCACATGGACATTGCCTGGAATGTGCATGTCCCACAATACTGTACAGTGACATGTACAGGTGTACCTGGTTTGGCAGGCAGTTGTGTACACAGCCTGTTATCCCCCAATATACCAATACTGGCCTGGTGTGGCAAAACCTGCTTACAGTGAGCAGGTCGACCCTGCACCTGCATTGATAGTATGATACAGGTATTAAGTGGTGTCAGTGGCATGGGTCCATACAGGGCACATGTGTACAGCATTTTATGGCCTCTGTGGATCACATTTGATGGCGCCACATATGTTGCAGGCATCCAGTGTGGAACATAGTGAAGGCACAATGTCCGCATATATGTGCCTATTGTACCGCTGTACAGGGTGCCATGTCCTCTGCAGGCCACTGCATTCATACCATGCCTACTATCTGTCATCAATGTGCATGATACTAGCAACATAGCAGGATATCTTAGGCAAGTTTGTTTGTGCATGGCACATGGGTGCGGGACATATACCGGATACTAGTAGGGTTGCATACTTTGTTCACCAGGCCTTTTGCCAGATGTAGGGGTATGGTTTGCCAACACAGTCCCATGGCTGACTGACAGCTGTACTCCTTGTGAGGTGGCTAATGTGACATAAGACGGACACCATATAGGAAAACTACAAAATCCGCTCCCCAACATGTCCAATGGTAAGAAACTCACAGCCACCTCTACACAGGCTCTGACAGACAACACACACTTGCCATGTCTTGTATACAAACCCCTACCTGCAGCAATACACTTTTAGGGCATGCGCTATGGTGAATACTGGGTTGCAGCACACCTACAGTTGTATACCTAGGTGGGTGACAACAGCAGGAATGACAAAGGTAGTCATGTGATTTGTACAGAGAGTGCAGACTATACAAAGCACTGTACTTGTCTCACACAGGCAGACACACACACACACACACACACACACATGCAAACACACACACACACACACACACACACACACACACACACACACACACACACACACACACACACACACACACACACACTTGGCATGTCTGGGATTAGAACACTGACCTAACAACTTTATTACACTACAGCATTATGCAGTTACAGAACACGCTATCAGGATTACTGGGACACAGTACTCCCAGAGGTGTATTTGTAGGTGGGTGACATCATCAGCCTTGCAAAGGTGGGTTTATAAATTGTATGGAGTGTGAGCAATCTAAAAGCATTATTCAGTCCTCAGGCAGACGGAGCAAAAACACACAAAATCTCCCAGTACTGACCAGACATTAGTGACACCCCCATTGCTCCATCTCCCAGTACTGGTGGGTCATTAATGATGTCCCCATTGCTACATCTCCCAGTACTGGTGGGACATTAGTGACATCCCCATTGCTACATCTCCCAGTACTGGTGGGACATTAGTTACGTCCCCATTGCTACATCTCCCAGTACTGGTGGGACATTAGAGGCAGCCCCCTTGCTACATCTCCCATTACTGGTGGGGCATTAGTGAAGTCCCCATTGCTACATACCGGAGTACTGGTGGGACATTTGTGATGCCCCTATTGCTATATCTCCCTGTACTGGAGGGACATTAGTGACACCCGCATTGCTACTTCTCTCAGTACAACTGGGACATTAGTGACATCCCCATTGCTACATCTCCCAGTACTGATGGGACATTAGTGACGTCCCCATTCTGACATCTCTCAATACTGGAGGGACATTAGTGACGTCATCTTTGCTAGATTTCCAGGCAGTGGTGGAACATTAGTGACAGCCATCTTGCTACATCTCCCAGTACTGGTGGGACATTAGTGACGTCCCCATTGCTCCATCTTCCAGTACTAGTGGGACATTAGTGACATCCCCATTGCAACATGTCCCAGTACTGGTGGGACATTAGTGAAGTCCAGATAGCTATATTTCCCAGTACTGGTGGGACATTAGTGACGTCCCCATTGCTTCATCTCCCAGTACTTAAGGGACATTAGTGAAACCCCCATTGCGGCATCTGCCAGTACAGGTCAAACATTAGTCACATACCCATTGCTACATCTGTCCCTACTGGAGGGATATTAGTGACGTCCCCATTGCTACATCTTCCAGTACTGGTTGGACATTAGTGACACCCCCATTGCTACATCTCCCAGTACTGGAGGGACATTATTGACACCCCATTGCTACATCTCCCAGTACTGATGGGACATTAGTGACATCCCCATTGCTACATCTCCCAGTACTGGTGGGACATTAGTGACATCCCTATTGCTATATCTGTCATTACTGTAGGGACATTAGTGATACCCCGTTGCTACATTTCCAAGTACTGGTGGGACATTAGTGAGGTCCCCATTGCTACATCTCCCAGTACTGGAGGGACATTAGTGACAACCCCATTGTGACATCTCCCAGTACTAGTGGGACATAGCTGACATCCCCATTGCTAATTCTCCCAGTACTGGTGGGACATTAGTGACACCCCCATTGCTACATCTCCCAGTACTGGTGGGATATTAGTGGCATCCCATTGCTACATCTCACAGTACTTGTGGGTCATTAGTGATGTCCCCATTGCTACATCTCCCAGTACTGGTGGGACATTAGTGACATCCCCGTTGCTACATCTCCCAGTACTGGTGTGACATTAGTGACACCCCCATTGCTACATCTCCCAGTACTGATGTAACATTAGTGATGTCCCCATTGCTACAGCTCCCAGTACTGGTGAGACATTATTGACATCCCCATTTCTACATTTCCCAGTACTGGTGAGACATTAGTGACGTCCACATTGCTACATCTCCCCGTACTGGTGAGACATTAATGACAACCCCCTTTGTTCGTCTCCCAGTACTGGTGGGACATTTTTGATGCCCCCATTGCTACATCTCCCAGTACTGGTGGGACATTAGTGAAGTACCAGTTGCTACATCTCCCAGTACTGATGGGACTTTAGTGACATCCCCATTTCTGCATCTCCCTGTACTGATGGGATATTAGTGATGTCCCCTTTTTACATCCCTCATTGCTGCAGGGACATTAGTGACATCCCCATTGCTACATCTTCCAGTACTCTTGGGACATTAGTGACGTCCCCATTGCTACATCTCCCAGCACTGGTGGGACATTTGTGACGTCCCCATTGCTACCTCTCCCAGTACTGGTGGGTCATTAGTGACGTCCCCATTGCTACATCTGTCATTACTGGAGTAACATTAGTGACGTCACCTTTGCTAGATTTCCCAGTACTGGTGGGAAATTAGTGACAGCCCCCTTCCTACATCTCCCAGTACTGGTGAGACATTAGTGATGCCCCATTGCTACATCTTCCAGTACTGGTGGAACATTAGTGACATCCCCATTGCTACATCTCCCAGTACTGACGGGACATTAGTGACATCCCAATTGTTACATCTGTCATTACTGGAGGTACATTAGTGACATCCCTATTGCTACATTTTCCAGTTCTGGTGGGAGATCTGTGACGTCCACATTGCTACATCTCCCAGTACTGGTGGGGCATTAGTGACACCCCCATTGCTACATCTCCCAGCACTGTTGGGACATTAGTGACGTCCCCATTGCTACATCTCCCAGT
>NC_056729.1:1817902656-1818043712 GCF_019279795.1 Protopterus annectens | reverse complement strand
GTGTAGCAAGAGGACTTTCTATTTTTTATGTTTTATATCTCTTAAATGTTCTTGCAACCTTATTTTAAAAGCCCGTTTGCTTTCCCCAACATAAAACATATTACAAGGGCATTTTAGTGCATACACGATTCTTTCAGTATTACATGAAAATTGTCCCATAGGATAAAATTTCTTCCCATTAATACATTCAAATGTCTTGCATACATACTTGCAAGAGATACGTTTACCACATGGATGTGTACCCCTTAACTTTACATCAACATTTACATTTAAATTTAACTTTGGGGTGGAGAAACCTGCATGAACTAACATATCTTTTAAATTTCTTCCTCTCATATAAGAAAGTTATGTTCTTAGGAAAAATTAATGTTAAATCTTTATATTTAAATAATGAATTCCAGTAATATTTCATCATATGACTATTGTGAAAGCAAATCATAAGTCATAACCATATAATTTTTTTCTAGTTCGTCCCTCGAAGAATATGCATGTTTTTTTATTATGTTTTTTTTGTGTCATATTCATATCTTTATTAATTTCTTTTATACTATTTAATGATAACATTACCTCTTGAGCATCATAACCTCTTTTTATATATAACCGTGCTATTTTCTCTAATTCATTATTAATTTCATCTCTATGGTTATATAACCTATTAATTCTCATAAATTCGCCATATGGCAATGATTTTATAAGATGGGGTGGATGGCAACTTCTCCCATCTAATAAATGTAATTCATTTTCAAATTTCCGAAATACCTTTGTCACAATATTGCCATTCATACTACCTTCTAAGGTTATATCCAAAAAATTGACTTTTTTACCAATTTGAAAGCCATCAAATTTCAAACCAAATTCATTTGTTTGTAAATCATTCTTGAATTTATGGATTTCTTGTCCTCCACCCCTACAAATAAAAATTAAGTCGTCTATATAATGATAATATCTAACAACCTTATTTATAAAAAAATATTTTCTATATAAAAATTCAATTTCAAAAAGATTCATCATAACATTTGTGTACATGAGGGCAAATGCTGCCCCCATTGCCGTACCCCTAAGCTGATGGAACAATTGTCCATCAAAACTAAAATAATTATTCTTCAGACAAAATCCTATAAGCTCTATAATATATGATGACAAAGGACTATCTCCTAATAACTTCTCTGTAGCTCTCAGACCATGTCTATGTTCTATACTTGTGTATAAACTTCTAACGTCTGCTGTAAACCAATACATATCTGAGGTCCATGTTACTGATGATATTTTTGTTAAAAAATCAAAACTATCTTTAATATATGAAGATTGTTTCATCACATATGGGTATAAAAAGCTATGTAAAAATAAACCCATATTGTGAGGAAAATAATTGCATGCTGACACAATCGGGTGACCTGGTGGGCAATGTAGATTTTTGTGTACTTTCGGTAAACAATAAAATTTTGCTACTTCACATCCTTTTGTTGAAAATTTCTTAGTTATATCGTCCTTTGAGAAATACCCTAATCTATATCCCTTATAACATAAATCTTCAAACTTTTTAACTGCTTGCTCATATTGTTCCATCTCACAATTCTTAAATGTTTTCCTATCATTTAAATGTTCCCAACACATTTCAGCATACTGGGTATAATGCATGAGTACAATTTTGTTACCCTTATCCGCTGGTTTAACTATTATTTCCTTATTATCCGCCAGCCATTTTATGGCCTGCCATTCATTTTTAGTTAAATTATATTTGATATTACATCTTTTAGTATTAAATTCATCATAAATAGTTTCAACTGCAAAATCAACCATAGCTGAGAAATTCTTAATTCCTTCATGTTGGAAAGATGGTATAAAAGTGCTTTTAACCCTAATCCTACTTGTGTCTAATCGACAATACGCATTATTACCTATGCAATTGTCATTGTCTGATATACAAGAATGGAAAAGTACAGTTTTGTACCTACCATAAATGTAGATGTTCGAAGATCCACATTGCTGCAGTCCTTACACTTGGGTAGTCCGCTGTCCTCGGTCGGCCCGAATATCAAAGTATAAGGCTGACGTCGGTCAAGGCGCATTTGACTGACATCAGGACGTCAGGGTACAAATGCGCATGACCGACGTCATATCCTCAGTCTTTTCTTGCCCCAGATGTCAGAAGACCCTAAAAATAAAGGTCAAAAACCAAAAGACAGCAAACCAACCACCAACCTTCCTAGCACTAAACATATGTACAATATATACAATAAACAATATACACCCAATTGACCACCCAACCCACACAACCGCCTCCAACTACAGAGGGGAAGGAGGGAGGGTAAATTGGACTGCAGCAATGTGGATCTTCGAACATCTACATTTATGGTAGGTACAAAACTGTACTATGTTCTTCATCTCACATTGCTGCAGTCCTTACACTTGGGTAGAATCCCAAAGCAGAGGAAAGGGAGGATGGCCAAATTATAAGGAAGCAGGAGCTGCCAAAATGCCCTGCAAAACAGCAGTGGCAAAACCAGCCCTGGATTTAGAGTAAAGTGGTCGGTGATAATGCCTGGAAAAAGCATGCACTGAACTCCAAGTAGCTGCCTCCAAAATATCCTTAGTTGCCACCCCTCTCAAAAAAGCTGTTGAAGTGGCAGTAGCCCTAGTGGAATGAGGCCTAATCCCAGCTGGAACTTCCTTGCCATGATGGGAATAACAGAAAGCAATGCAAAACCCAATCCACTTAGAAATAGTTTGTTTTGACACAGGCTTGCCCTGAGAACTCAAAGCAAAAGAAACAAATAACTGCTGAGACTGCCTGAACCCTTTAGTTCTGTCCAAATAATAACGCAACTGCCTGTGTACATCTAAAGTGTGCAAAATCTTTTCCCCTTTATTTTGGGGATTTGCATAAAAGGTAGGCAAATGAACAGTTTGGTTTAAAGCCACACTGGAAACCACTTTAGGCATAAAGGAAGGATTAGTACGTAAAGACACCCTATCCTTATGGAAAATCAAGAAAGGTTCAACTGCCATAAGGGCCTGCAACTCAGAAACCCTTCTTGCAGAGGTAATAGCCAACAAAAAAGCAGTCTTCCATGATAAAAACTTTAATTCAGCAGTAGCTGCAGGCTCAAAAGGTTGTAGAGTGAGTTTCTCCAACACAAAATTGAGATCCCAAGCAGGAGTAGGAGCTTTTCGTGGGGGTCTTATATTCTTTGCCCCTCTAAGAAATTGCTTGAACAAAGGATGAGAAAACAATGGTGGGTCACAATCATAGTGAGCCGAAATTGCTGCAGCATGAACCTTAATAGAAGAGAAGGACAAACCTTTGTCCAGTAACTCAGTAAGATATTGAAGAGCCACACTTAAATTAGGCTCAGAAACATCAAAATCCTTTGCTGCACTCCAAAATAAAAATCTCTTCCATTTTTCGTGACACTTTCCTTGTACTAGGCCTTCTAGCTTCCAAAATAACATTCAAAACTTGTTGTGGAAGTGGAGGCCCACTATGGTTCAAAACAGAATATGCCAGGCTGTTAGGTGCAGAGAGTGAAGCTTGACATTGAGCAAATGACTGTCCTCCTGAGACAACAGGTGTGGAATCGTAGGCAAAGGCCATGGAGGCTTCGTACCAGGCTCCTCAGTAATGGGTACCAATGCTGTCGAGGCCAATCTGGAGCTATTAAAATCATCCTTGGCTTGTCTTGTCTGGCCTTTAGTAGTACCTTTGGGAGGAGAGGCAGAGGCGGAAAGGCATACACATGAAGATTGCTCCAATTGAAAGAAAGAGCATCCACTCTCCAAGCTGTGGGATGAAACCTTTTTGTGCAAAACTTTGGCAGCTGGTGGTTTAGTGAAGCGAACAGATCTATGTCTGGAGTTCCCCATGACACTGTCAATTTCTGAAATACATGAGGATCCAATTTCCACTCGTGGGGATCCATAATTTGTCTGCTCAACACATCTGCTAAGGAGTTCTGTGCTCCCGGCAGAAACCTTGCCTGAAGATTTAGCTGTAAACTGAGAGCAGTCTCCCACAAAATCATCGCTTGCCTGCATAGAGGATAAGAATGTGTTCCGCCTTGCTTGTTGATGTACCACATGACAGTTGTGTTGTCTGTTAGAATCAACACCTGCCCTGGAAGAAGTAAATCCTTGAAGGCTATTAATGCAAACTGGACTGCCAACATCTCTTTCAAGTTGATATGTAGATGTTGTAGTCTGGCAGGCCACTTGTCTTGTATCCACTTTCCATTCAGATGAGCTCCCAAGCTTTGTCTGAGGCATCTGTCGTTAGAATCTGACTCGCCTCTGGCCGGGTCACAGAGAGTCCCTTGTTTAGGTGACATTCCTGAGCCCACCACAAAAATTCCTTTTGAATGCAAGGTATTATTGGAATGACAGTGTCCAAATCCTGGCAGTGCTGTGTCCATACATTTTTGAGATACCATTGTAGCTTCCTCATATGCAGTTTGGCATTGGGAAGCACCAGAATACAAGATGCCATGAACCCTAAGGCTTGAAGGACTGTCCTTGCAGTCAGCCCGGACTGATGAGACAACTGATGAAAGTAAAGGGAAAGATTCTTTTGTTTGTCCGGGGTCAAAAGGCCATCTGGGATGCTGTATTCAGTCTCACACCCAGAAAGCACATGTCTTGAGAGGGTACTAGACTGGACTTTATTTCGTTCACAGAATACCCCAGGCATCTTAGCACTGCTATCACATAATCCAAATGATGAAGAAGCTCATCCCTTCCTTGAGCCAGAATTAGGCAATCGTCCAAATAAGGATAAATCTGTATTCCTTTTAACCTGAGGAAAGCTATCACTGGAGCCAGAACCTTCGTGAACACTCTGGGCGCAGTAGATAAGCCAAAGGGCAATGCAGAGAACTGATAATGAGAAGTCCCAGCTCAGCAGATACTTCCTGCAACTCAGTCTGATAGGAACATGAAGATAAGCCTCCTTGAGATCTAAAGTTACCATCCAATGATCTTTGCCCAGCAGAGGTAAAAGCTGCTGTAGCGTCAACATTTTGAACTTGGGAATGTCCAGATAAGTGTTGAGGATAGATAAGTCCAAAATTGGTCTCCACGTGTTCCCTTTCTTTGGTACGAGGAACAGGCGAGAATAAAATCCTAGGCCCACTTCCGGCATAGGGACCGGCTGAATGGCCCCTAGTTGGAGTAACAGAGAAATTTGCTTGTGAGCCTCTATTCTTTGTGGAGGAGGAACGTCTGGCATGCCTTTGAAAGGAGGTAAGGTATGGAAATAAAACCTGTAACCGTGGTGTATGATATCCAATACCCATCTGTCTTGGGTAATTAAACTCCAATTTTCTTTGAAAAGTGCCAACCTTCCTCCCAAAGGTGCTGCCAGACGAGCAGGATCTGGCAGCTGAAAAGGTAGGTCATTGGGTCTGTTTACGAAAGGACTGACCCCTGCCCTCACCTGAAGACTGTGCAGGAGAACTCCCTGTTCGAGGCCTGAAAGAACCCTGAGCTCTACCCCTACCACGTCTATATCTACCCCTAGACTGGGAATCATAAGAAGGATACATCCACCCCTTAGTAGGCCAATTTCTACTAAACTTTGGAGGCTGAACCTGCAAAAAATCTTTAACAGTCTGCATAGACTTAGCCTTGTCTTCCATTTTCTTTAAAACTGTCTCAACAGGAGAACCAAACAACACATCAGATTGTAAAGGAGCATCTAAAATCCTTGTTTTAACATGGTCAGATAAATTCTGATCCCTCAGCCAGGCGTGCCTGCGAAGAACTGACCCAGTGGCAGCCACCCTAGACGAGGCCTGTACAGCATCAAAACCACATTGCAAAGAATGCTTACCCACCTGTTCAGAAACATGTACTAAATCTTGCAATTCTTTACAATCAATACCTTCCGTCAGAGCATCAACCTTAGACTTCAATTGTGAAAGGAGATAGTTTTGGTATTTTAACATGTGAAACTGGCAATTCAAAGCCCTCATAGCTAGAGTGGAAGAAGTATAAACTTTCTTTCCCCATCTATCCAAAGCTTTGGCCTCTTTGTCTGAAGGAACCGGATTCTTAACAACAGAAGCCTTAACACCCTTAGGGCCCTGACTAACAGTTTCTGGGTCTGCCCTAGGACTCTTAAAAAGATACTTATGAGCTTCAGGCACCCTGTAATATCTATCAGGTTTAACAGGAGCAGGAGGCAAAGAATCAGGATTAAGTGAAGCCTCTGCAAAAACATCTTCCACCACATCTAAAACAGGAGGTATAGCCAAAGGCCTATGCTGGGGTAAAAACAAAAATTCCCTAAGCCTTTTCCTGGAATCAAAGAAGTCCTGGCCTTCCCACTTAAAATGCTCCCACATAGAATGAAGAGTTTCTGAAAAAGAAAAATCCTCAGGAGGAGAAGCAGAAGGAGTAGAATCATCCACATCAGAGTCAGAATAAGGAGAATACTCCTGCAAGTCTTCAGCCGAAGACTCTGAAACATCCGAAGCCTGCTCAAAACTCCCTGGCTCAGGCTCCACCCTAGGTCTCTTATCAGGAGGGGGCAGAGAACCCCTAATCAAAGTAATCAAATCTTCTGCCATTTTAAGCATATGTTTCTTGGGCACAGTTCCTGAAGAACTAGGGGTGACACCAACTGAAGCTAAACCTGGCCTGAGGCTTAACTGCTTTGTCCTTGCGCTTCTTCGAAGAAGCGGGCGTCGGAGCATCCGACGGCATTTTATAATTGCACCGCTTCCCAAAGACTAACCTGGCACAATCCAACCTTCTCTTTATAGTGCGTTTATTAAATCTAGCACAAGAGCGACAGCCAACAACGTCGTGCTCAGGCCCTAAACAAGGAATACACAAAGTATGATAATCTCTATGCGGTATCTGTTTCCCACAAGAAATGCAATTATTCACTTTTTCTGACATCCGGTAAACCACTGAGGCAAGAAAAAACTAAAATATTCCCCAACGGGGTACTTAGCCAACTTTGACTCGGTCTGAAACTTCAAAAACGAAAAATCTCAGAAAGCCAACCGGCACTTGCAATGCTGCTTCTGCATCGGACCATGCGGCAAAAAAGACTGAGGATATGACGTCGGTCATGCGCATTTGTACCCTGACGTCCTGATGTCAGTCAAATGCGCCTTGACCGACGTCAGCCTTATACTTTGATATTCGGGCCGACCGAGGACAGCGGACTACCCAAGTGTAAGGACTGCAGCAATGTGAGATGAAGAACATCTATCTTCCGAATCTTCACCAATACTTGAATCTTCTTTATTTACATTATCTAATAATGAAAGATCATTTTTACTGTTTTTAAAAAAACACATCAAATTTAGTTTATGTATAAAGCGATAAATATCACTTTTCAAAACATATAACCTAGGTAATACCGTAGGTACATACTTTAAACCATGACTAAGGGCAGAAATTGTGGCCTCATTAAATGAAGACCCACTCAAGTTAATAATATAACTGTTAGCATTATTTTCACAGTCTACTGAATCACACGCTAAAAAATTAGTTCCTTCTGAAACGTTTGTACCTCTGGGAAGTCACCGGTATCTCATAATATTGTCTCTGTCCATTCTCGACATTGGAAGCATTTCCTCTGTATTCCTCTCTATTGCCATATTCTGACCGCTTGTTCCTACGAAAGGAATTCTGGAACTGTTGTGGATTCTGTGCCGCCAGTAACTTGGGATAATCATTGCCACCTTCCCCAGCTTCACTATCCCAATCTGTAGAGGCATCAGATAAAGTATTCGGCCCACCATGACCTAAACGGCTTTCTTGATCTGCAAACCTGACGTCGGTTCTTGCTATTGATTGGACGGGAGAAAGCCGAGCCTCCAGCATAATCTTTGATGTCACGATTAAGTTTGTATATTTTAACATTCAGCAACTCCTTTCTCCATATCTATTAACTTATTTTGTATGTCTTTCAAACATAGTTCCATACGTGACAAGCCAGCCATTTCTGATAAAATCTCACAAGTATTGCTAATTTCAATCTTTAACCTTTCTTGTTTTACCTTGTCACATTCAACTAAAATTGTCACCCACTCAATGGAACACCGGTGGGCAGCTGCTACCCATCTTTTTTGAAAGGCTTTGTCAATTTCATCTACTAAATCAAATGGAGTAGTTGGATTTTTAAAGGCTCGCAAGCCTCTAGGTGTAATGTCTAGTTCAATGTACCTTTGTAGACTTAAGCAATTCAGATGTACCGCTAATTCTTTAGCCATTAGCTTATCTAGTTTATTAAATGTCTCTCTCATTTCAGCAGGTAAAAAATTGTTGGTACTTTGGCCCACATTGGAAAAAGGGTTACCAGTTCTTCTTAGTTGTTCTTTCTGTAAAAATTTCTGCCAAAATGTCACCTGTTCTTCCTGTGTGTTTCGAACACCATTACGATCACCCACTGCAGTAGTGAATTGTTCCATAGTTGTCTGATTTTTATCAGATATATCTTGCCTAAAAATTCTAGGCACATACAATGATGGATCACTCGACATATGTATACCAACGAACTACCAGCAAACAGCAGAATGTTATCAAAAACAACGACCACGGATCCAACACCAAAGAGTTTATTGCACAAAAGTCTCTAGCGCCTCGGCCTTCGCCTTCCAGGAGAATATCTTCAGTTAATTTTCAAACATTTTTATACACTAATCAATAAAATAATTAAATCATTCAATTAGCAATTATACAATTAATCATAAAAAACTTTCAAATTACACTCCAAATTCATGCCTCTAGGTACCATAGTGTCATACTTTAATATAAAAACTGTCTCTTTATATAACAGCTTACATTTAATTATTTCTTCATTTTCATTCATAGCTAAACTTTCTAAAACTGTAGCTAACAGGCCTTTAGGGTCACTATTATGAAAATCTTTAAAATGTGTAGCAAGAGGACTTTCTATTTTTTTATGTTTTATATCTCTTAAATTTTTTTTATGTTACTAAAGTCCCTCCAGTAATGACAGATGTAGAAATGGGGACGTCACTAATGACCCACCACTACTGGGACAGGGAGCAATGGGAACATCACTAATGTCCCACCAGTACTGGGAGATGTACCAATAGTGGTCGTCACTAATGTCCCACCAGTACTGAGAGATGTACCAATGGGAAAGTCACTAATGTCCCGCCAGTCCTTGGAAATGTAGCAATGGGGACATCTCTAATGTCCCACCAGTACTGGGAGATGTACAAACGGGGGTGTCATCAATATCCCACCAGTACTGGGAGATGTAGCAATGGGGAATTCACTAATGTCCCAGCAGTACTGGGGGATGTAGCAATGGGGACGTCACTAATGTCCCTCCAGTAATGAGAGATGTAACAATGGGGACGTCACTAATGTCCCATCAGTACAGGGAGATGTAGCAATAGGGATGTCACTAAGCTCCCACCAGTACTGGGAGATGTAGCAATGAGGACGTCACTAATGTCCCACCAGTACTGGTAGATGTAGCAATGGGGATGTCACTAATGTCCCACCAGTACTGGCAGATGTACAAAAGGCGTGTCATTAATATCCCACCAGTACTGTGAGATCTAGCAAAGGGGACGTCACTAATGTCCCTCCAGTACTGGGAAATGTATAAATGGGGATGTCACTAATGTCCGACCAGTACTGGGAGACATAATAATGGGGACGTCACTAATGTCCCACCAGTACTGGGAGATGTAGCAATGAGGATGTCACTATTTTCCCTCCAGTACTGGGAGATGTAGCAATGGGGACATTATTAATGTCCCACCAGTACTAGGAGAGGTAGTAATGGGGGTGCCACTAATGTCTCACAAGCACTAGTAGATGTAGCAATGGGGGTGTCTCTAATGTCTCACCAGCACTGGGAGATGTAGCAATGGGGCCATCACTAATGTCCCCACCAGTACCGGGAGATGTAGCAATGGGGGCATCACTACTGCCCCACCAATACTGGGAGATGTAGCAATGGGGGCACCACTACTGTCCCACCAATACTGGGAGATGTAGCAAATGGGGGTGTCACTAATGTCACACCAGTACTAGGAGATGTAGCAATGGGGATGTCAGTAATGTCCCACCAATACTGGAAGCTGTAGCTATGGGGATGTCACTAATGTCCCTCCAGTAATGAGAGATGTAACAATGGGGACGTCACTAATATCCCATCAGTACTGGAAGATGTAGCAATGGGGACGTCACTAATGTCCCACCAGTACCGGGAGATGTGGCAATGGGGACATCACTAATACCCCACTAGTACTGGGAGATGTAGCAAGGGGGCTGTCACTAATGTCCCAATACTATAAGAGATATAGCAATGGGGATGTCACTAATGACCCACAAGTACTGGGAGATGTAGCAATGGGGACGTCACTAATGTCCATCCATTACTCGGAAATGTAACAATGGGGACATAACTTATGTCACACCAGTACTGGGAGATGTAGCAATGGGGGTGCCACTAATGCCCACCAGTACTGGGAGATGTAGCAATGGGGGTGTCACTAATGTCCCACCAGAACTGGGAAATGTAGCAATGGGGGTGTCGCTAATGTCCCATCAGTACTGGAAGATGTAGCAATGGGGGTGTCACTAATATCCCGCCAGTTCTTGGAGATGAAGCAATGAGTAGGTCACTAATGTCCCTCCAGTACTGGGAGATATAGCAGTCGGGACGTCCCTAATGTCCCACCAGTACTGGAAGATGTAACAATGTGGACATCACTAATGTCCCACCAGTACTGGGATATGGAGCAATGGGGACATCAGGAATGTCCTAACAGTACTCAGAGATGTAGCAATGGGGATGTCACTAATGTCCCTCCAGTAATGAGAGATGTAACAATGGGGATGTACCTAATGTCCCATCAGTATAGGGAGATGTAGCAATGGGGGTGTCATTAATGCCCCACCAGTACTGGGAGATGTAGCAATGGGGACATCACTAATGTCCCACCAGTACTGGGAGATATAGCAATGGGAACATCACTAATGCCCACGAGTACTGGGCGATTTAGCAATGGGGGTGTCACTATTGTCCTACCAGTACTTGGAGATGTAGCAATGGGGGTGTCACTAATGTACCATCAGTACTGGAGATGTAGCAATGAGGATGTCACTAATGTCCCTCCAGTACTGGGAGATATGGCAATCAGGACTTCACTAATTTCTCACCAGTACTGGGAGATGCAGCAATGGGGACGTCACTAATGTCCCACCAGTCCTTGGAGATGTAGCAATGGGGACGTCACTAATGTCCCACCAGTACTGGGAGATGTAGCAATGGGGACATCACTAATGTCCCAACAGTACTGGGAGATGTAGCAAAAGGGGTGTCACTAATGTCCCACCAGTACTGCGAGATGAAGCAATCAGGATGTCACTAATGTCCCAACAGTACTGGGGATGTAGCAATGTGGACATCAGTAATGACCCTCCAGTAATGAGACATGTAACAATGGGGACGTCACTAATGTCCATCAGTATAGGGAGATGTAGCAATGGGGATGTCACTAATGTCCCACCTGTACTGGTTGATGTAGCAATGGGGGTGTCACTAGTGTTCCACCAACACTGGGAGATGTAGCAATGGGATTGTCACTAATGTCCAATCAGTAGTGGGAGATGTAGCAATGGGGATGTCATTAATGTCCCTCCAGTACAGGGAGATGAAGCAATGGGGAAGTTACAAATGTCCCACCAGTACTGGGAGATGTAGCAATGGGGGTGTCACTAACATCCCAGCAGTGCTGGGAGAAGAAGCAATAGGGACGTCACTAATGTCCCACCAGTACTGGGAGATGTAGCAGTGGGGATGTCACTAATGTCCCTCCCATAATGACAGATGTAGCAATGTGGACATCTGTAATATCCCACCAGTACTGGGAGATGTGGCAATGAGGACATCACAAATGTCCCTCCAGAAGTGGGAGATGTAGCAATGGGGATGTCACTAATGATCAACCAGTACTTGGAGATGTAGCAATGGGGATGTCAATAATGTCCCACCTGTACTGGGAAATGAAGCAATGGGGTGTCACTAATGTCCCACCAGTACTGGGAGATGTACAAAAGGGGGTGTCATTAATGTCCCACAAGTACTATGAGATGTAGCAATGGGGACGTCACTAATGTCCAACCAGTACTGGGAGATGTAGCAATGGGGGTCTCACTAATGTCCAGCCAGTACTTTGAGATGTAGCAATGGGGGTATTACTAATGATCTCCAGTATTGGGAGACGTAGCAGTGGGGGTGACACTAATGACCCTCCAGTACTGGGAGATGTAGCAATGGGGATGTCACTAATGTCCCTCCAGTAATGAGAAAGGTAACAATGGGGATGTCACTAATGTCCCATCAGTAAAGGGAGGTGTAGCAATGGGGTTATCACTAATGTCGCACCAGTACTGGGAGATGTAGCAATGGGGACATCACTAATGTGCCACGAGTACTGGGAGATGTACAAAGGGGGGGTGTCATTAATGTCCCACAAGTACTTTGAGATGTAGCAATGGGGACATCACTAATGTCCAACCAGTACTGGGAGATGTAGCAATGGGGACATCACTAATGTCCGGCCAGTACTGGAAGATGTAGCAATGGGGGTGTTACTAATGTCGCTCCAGTACTGGGAGACATAGCAGTGGGGGTGACACTAATGACCCTCCAGTACTGGGAGATGTAGCAATGGGGATATCACTATTGTCCCATCAGTACTGGGAGATGTAGTAGTGGGGGTGTCACTAAAGTCCCACAAGTACTGGGAAATGTAGTAATGGCGACGTCACTAATGTCCCATTAGTACTGGAGATACAGCAATGGGGATGTCACTAATGTCCTTCCAGTACTGGGAGATATATAATGGGGTGTCACTAATGTCGAACCAATACTGGAAGATGTAGTATTGGGAATGTCACTAATGTCTCACCAGTACAGGGAGATGTAGCAATGAGGACATCACTAATGTCCCTTCCGCTACTGGGAAATGTAGCAACGGGGACATTACTAGTGTCCCACCAGTACTAAGATTTGTAGTAATGGGGATGTCACTAATGTCCCACCAGAACTGGGAGTTGTAGTAATGGGGACGTCACTAATGTCCCAGTAGTACTGGGTGATATAGCAATGGGGATGTCACCAATTTCCCACCAGTACTGGGAGATGTAGCAATGGAGACGTCACTAATGTCCCAGCAGTACTGGGAGATGTAGCAATGGGGACGTCACTAATGTCCTACTAGTACTGGGAGATGTAGCAATGGGGACGTCACTAATGTCCCACCAATATTGGGAGATGTAGCAATAGGGACGTCACTAATGTCTTACTAGTACTGGGAGATGTAGCAATGGGGACGTCACTAATGTCCCAGCAGTACTGGGAGATGTAGCAATTGGGACGTCACTAATGTCCCACCAGTACTGGGAGATATGGCAATGGGGACGTCACTAATGTCCTACCAGTACTGGGAGATGTAGCAATGGGGACGTCACTAATGTCCCACCAGTACTGGGAGATGTAACAATCAGGACATAATTAATGTCCCACCAGTACTGGGAGTTAGCAATAGGGATGTTACTAAAGTCCAACAAACTACCAGCAAACAGCAGAATGTTATCAAAAACAACGACCACGGATCCAACACCAAAGAGTTTATTGCACAAAAGTCTCTAGCACCTCGGCCTTCGCCTTCCAGGAGAATATCTTCAGTTAATTTTCAAACATTTTTATACACTAATCAATAAAATAATTAAATCATTCAATTAGCAATTATACAATTAATCATAAAAAACTTTCCAATTACACTCCAAATTCATGCCTCTAGGTACCATAGTGTCATACTTTAATATAAAAACTGTCTCTTTATATAACAGCTTACATTTAATTATTTCTTCATTTTCATTCATAGCTAAACTTTCTAAAACTGTAGCTAACAGGCCTTTAGGGTCACTATTATGAAAATCTTTAAAATGTGTAGCAAGAGGACTTTCTATTTTTTATGTTTTATATCTCTTAAATGTTCTTGCAACCTTATTTTAAAAGCCCGTTTGCTTTCCCCAACATAAAACATATTACAAGGGCATTTTAGTGCATACACGATTCTTTCAGTATTACATGAAAATTATCCCATAGGATAAAATTTCTTCCCATTAATACATTCAAATGTCTTACATACATACTTGCAAGAGATACGTTTACCACATGGATGTGTAACCCTTAACTTTACATCAACATTTACATTTAAATTTAACTTTGGGGTGGAGAAACCTGCATGAACTAACATATCTTTTAAATTTCTTCCTCTCTTATATGAGAAAGTTATGTTCTTAGGAAAAATTAATGTTAAATCTTTATATTTAAATAATGAATTCCAGTAATATTTCATCATATGACTAACTTCTTGTGAAAGTAAATCATAAGTCATAACCATATAAATTTTTTCTAGTTCGTCCCTCGAAGAATATGCATGTTTTTTTATTATGTTTTTTTTGTGTCATATTCATATCTTTATTAATTTCTTTTATACTATTTAATGATAACATTACCTCCTGAGCATCATAACCTCTTTTTATATATAACCGTGCTATTTTCTCTAATTCATTATTAATTTCATCTCTATGGTTATATAACCTATTAATTCTCATAAATTCGCCATATGGCAATGATTTTATAAGATGGGGTGGATGGCAACTTCTCCCATCTAATAAATGTAATTAATTTTCAAATTTCTGAAATACCTTTGTCACAATATTGCCATTCATACTACCTTCTAAGGTTATATCCAAAAAATTGACTTTTTTACCAATTTGAAAGCCATCAAATTTCAAACCAAATTCATTTGTTTGTAAATCATTCTTGAATTTATGTATTTCTTGTCCTCCACCCCTACAAATAAAAATTAAGTCGTCTATATAACGATAATATCTAACAACCTTATTTATAAAAAATTATTTTCTATATAAAAATTCAATTTCAAAAAGATTCATCATAACATTTGCGTACATGAGGGCAAATGCTGCCCCCATTGCCGTACCCCTAAGCTGATGGAACAATTGTCTATCAAAACTAAAATAATTATTCTTCAGACAAAATCCTATAAGCTCTATAATATATGATGACAAAGGACTATCTCCTAATAACTTCTCTGTAGCTCTCAGACCATGTCTATGTTCTATACTTGTGTATAAACTTCTAACGTCTGCTGTAAACCAATACATATCTGAGGTCCATGTTACTGATGATATTTTTGTTACAAAATCAAAACTATCTTTAATATATGAAGATTGTTTCATCACATATGGGTATAAAAAGCTATGTAAAAATAAACCCATATTGTGAGAAAAATAATTGCATGCTGACACAATCGGGTGACCTGGTGGGCAATGTAGATTTTTGTGTACTTTCGGTAAACAAAATTTTGCTACTTCACATCCTTTTGTTGAAAATTTCTTAGTTATATCGTCCTTTGAGAAATACCCTAATCTATATCCCTTATAACATAAATCTTCAAACTTTTTAACTGCTTGCTCATATTGTTCCATCTCACAATTCTTATATGTTTTCCTATCATTTAAATGTTCCCAACACATTTCAGCATACTGGGTATAATGCATGAGTACAATTTTGTTACCCTTATCCGCTGGTTTAACTATTATTTCCTTATTATCCGCCAGCCCTTTTATGGCTTGCCATTCATTTTTAGTTAAATTATATTTGATATTACATCTTTTAGTATTAAATTCATCATAAATAGTTTCAACTGCAAAATCAACCATAGCTGAGAAATTCTTAATTCCTTCATGTTGGAAAGATGGTATAAAAGTGCTTTTAACCCTAATCCTACTTGTGTCTAATCGACAATACGCATTATTACCTATGCAATTGTCATTGTCTGATATACAAGAATGGAAACTATCTTCCGAATCTTCACCAATACTTGAATCTTCTTTATTTACATTATCTAATAATGAAAGATCATTTTTACTGTTTTTAAAAAAACACATCAAATTTAGTTTACGTATAAAGTGATAAATATCACTTTTCAAAACATATAACCTAGGTAATACCGTAGGTACATACTTTAAACCATGACTAAGGGCAGAAATTGTGGCCTCATTAAATGAAGACCCACTCAAGTTAATAATATAACTGTTAGCATTATTTTCACAGTCTACTGAATCACACGCTAAAAAATTAGTTCCTTCTGAAACGTTTGTACCTCTGGGAAGTCACCGGTATCTCAGAATATTGTCTCTGTCCATTCTCGACATTGTAAGCATTTCCTCTGTATTCCTCTCTATTGCCATATTCTGACCGCTTGTTCCTACGAAAGGAATTCTGGAACTGTTGTGGATTCTGTGCCGCCGGTAACTCGGGATAATCATTGCCACCTTCCCCAGCTTCACTATCCCAATCTGTAGAGGCATCAGATAAAGTATTCGGCCCACCATGATCTAAACGGCTTTCTTGATCTGCAAACCTGACGCTACGAAGTCGGTTCTTGCTATTGATTGGACGGGAGAAAGCCGAGCCTCCAGCATAATCTTTGATGTCACGATTAAGTTTGTATATTTTAACATTCAGCAACTCCTTCTCCATATCTATTAACTTATTTTGTATGTCTTTCAAACATAGTTCCATACGTGACAAGCCAGCCATTTCTGATAAAATCTCACAAGTATTGCTAATTTCAATCTTTAACCTTTCTTGTTTTACCTTGTCACGTTCAACTAAAATTGTCACCCACTCAAAGGAACACCGGTGGGCAGCTGCTACCCATCTTTTTTGAAAGGCTTTGTCAATTTCATCTACTAAATCAAATGGAGTAGTTGGATTTTTAAAGGCTCGCAAGCCTCTAGGTGTAATGTCTAGTTCAATGTACCTTTGTAGACTTAAGCAATTCAGATGTACCGCTAATTCTTTAGCCATTAGCTTATCTAGTTTATTAAATGTCTCTCTCATTTCAGCAGGTAAAAAATTGTTGGTACTTTGGCCCACATTGGAAAAAGGGTTACCAGTTCTTCTTAGTTGTTCTTTCTGTAAAAATTTCTGCCAAAATGTCACCTGTTCTTCCTGTGTGTTTCGAACACCATTGCGATCACCCACTGCAGTAGTGAATTGTTCCATAGTTGTCTGATTTTTATCAGATATATCTTGCCTAAAAATTCTAGGCACATACAATGATGGATCACTCGACATATGTATACCAACGAACTACCAGCAAACAGCAGAATGTTATCAAAAACAACGACCACGGATCCAACACCAAAGAGTTTACTGCACAAAAGTCTCTAGCGCCTCGGCCTTCGCCTTCCAGGAGAATATCTTCAGTTAATTTTCAAACATTTTTATACACTAATCAATAAAATAATTAAATCATTCAATTAGCAATTATACAATTAATCATAAAAAACTTTCCAATTACACTCCAAATTCATGCCTCTAGGTACCACAGTGTCATACTTTAATATAAAAACTGTCTCTTTATATAACAGCTTACATTTAATTATTTCTTCATTTTCATTCATAGCTAAACTTCCTAAAACTGTAGCTAACAGGCCTTTAGGGTCACTATTATGAAAATCTTTAAAATGTGTAGCAAGAGGACTTTCTATTTTTTTATGTTTTATATCTCTTAAATTTTTTTTATGTTACTAAAGTCCCTCCAGTAATGACAGATGTAGAAATGGGGACGTCACTAATGACCCACCACTACTGGGAGATGTAGCAATGGGGATGTCACTAATGTCCCTCCAGTACTGGGAGGTGTAACAATAGGGGTGACACTAATATCCCACCAGTACTGGGAGATGTAGCAATAGTGGTGGTCACTAACGTCCCACCAGTACTGAGAGATGTAGCAATGGGAACGTCACTAATGTCCCGCCAGTCCTTGGAAATGTAGCAATGGGGACGTCTCTAATGTCCCACCAGTACTGGGAGATGTACAAACGGGGGTGTCATCAATATCCCACCAGTACTGGGAGATGTAGCAATGGGGATGTCACTAATGTCCCAGCAGTACTGGGGGATGTAGCAATGGGGACGTCACTAATGTCCCTCCAGTAATGAGAGATGTAACAATGGGGACGTCACTAATGTCCCATCAGTACAGGGAGATGTAGCAATAGGGATGTCACTAAGCTTCCACCAGTACTAAGAGATGTAGCAATGAGGACGTCACTAATGTCCCACCAGTACTGGGAGATGTAGCAATGGGGATGTCACTAATGTCCCACCAGTACTGGGAGATGTACAAAAGGGGTGTCATTAATATCCCACCAGTACTGTGAGATCTAGCAAAGGGGACGTCACTAATGTCCCTCCAGTACTGGGAAATGTATAAATGGGGATGTCACTAATGTCCGACCAGTACTGGGAGACATAATAATGGGGACGTCACTAATGTCCCACCAGTACTGGGAGATGTAGCAATGAGGATGTCACTATTGTCCCTCCAGTACTGGGAGATGTAGCAATGGGGACATTATTAATGTCCCACCAGTACTAGGAGATGTAGTAATGGGGGTGCCACTAATGTCTCACCAGTACTAGGAGATGTAGCAATGGGGGCATCACTACTGCCCCACCAATACTGGGAGATGTAGCAATGGGGGCACCACTACTGTCCCACCAATACTGGGAGATGTAGCAAATGGGGGTGTCACTAATGTCACACCAGTACTGGGAGATGTAGCAATGGGGACGTCAGTAATGTCCCACCAATACTGGAAGCTGTAGCTATGGGGATGTCACTAATGTCCCTCCAGTAATGAGAGATGTAACAATGGGGACGTCACTAATATCCCATCAGTACTGGAAGATGTAGCAATGGGGACGTCACTAATGTCCCACCAGTACCGGGAGATGTGGCAATGGGGACATCACTAATACCCCACTAGTACTGGGAGATGTAGCAAGGGGGCTGTCACTAATGTCCCAATACTATAAGAGATATAGCAATGGGGATGTCACTAATGACCCACAAGTACTGGGAGATGTAGCAATGGGGACGTCACTAATGTCCATCCATTACTCGGAAATGTAACAATGGGGACATAACTTATGTCACACCAGTACTGGGAGATGTAGCAATGGGGGTGCCACTAATGCCCACCAGTACTGGGAGATGTAGCAATGGAGGTGTCACTAATGTCCCACCAGAACTGGGAAATGTAGCAATGGGGGTGTCGCTAATGTCCCATCAGTACTGGAAGATGTAGCAATGGGGGTGTCACTAATATCCCGCCAGTTCTTGGAGATGTAGCAATGAGTAGGTCACTAATGTCCCTCCAGTACTGGGAGATATAGCAGTTGGGACGTCCCTATTGTCCCACCAGTACTGGAAGATGTAACAATGTGGACATCACTAATGTCCCACCAGTACTGGGATATGGAGCAATGGGGACATCAGGAATGTCCTAACAGTACTCAGAGATGTAGCAATGGGGATGTCACTAATGTCCCTCCAGTAATGAGAGATGTAACAATGGGGATGTACCTAATGTCCCATCAGTATAGGGAGATGTAGCAATGGGGGTGTCATTAATGCCCCACCAGTACTGGGAGATGTAGCAATGGGGACATCACTAATGTCCCACCAGTAATGGGAGATATAGCAATGGGAACATCACTAATGCCCACGAGTACTGGGCGATTTAGCAATGGGGGTGTCACTATTGTCCTACCAGTACTTGGAGATGTAGCAATGGGGGTGTCACTAATGTACCATCAGTACTGGAGATGTAGCAATGTGGATGTCACTAATGTCCCTCCAGTACTGGGAGATATGGCAATCGGGACTTCACTAATTTCTCACCAGTACTGGGAGATGCAGCAATGGGGACGTCACTAATGTCCCATCAGTCCTTGGAGATGTAGCAATGGGGACATCACTAATGTCCCAACAGTACCGGGAGATGTAGCAAAAGGGGTGTCACTAATGTCCCACCAGTACTGTGAGATGAAGCAATCAGGATGTCACTAATGTCCCAACAGTACTGGGGATGTAGCAATGTGGACGTCAGTAATGACCCTCCAGTAATGAGACATGTAACAATGGGGACGTCACTAATGTCCATCAGTATAGGGAGATGTAGCAATGGGGATGTCACTAATGTCCCACCTGTACTGGTTGATGTAGCAATGGGGGTGTCACTAGTGTTCCACCAACACTGGGAGATGTAGCAATGGGATTGTCACTAATGTCCAATCAGTAGTGGGAGATGTAGCAATGGGGATGTCATTAATGTCACTCCAGTACAGGGAGATGTAGCAATGGGGAAGTTACAAATGTCCCACCAGTACTGGGAGATGCAGCAATGGGGGTGTCACTAACATCCCACCAGTGCTGGGAGAAGAAGCAATAGGGACGTCACTAATGTCCCACCAGTACTGGGAGATGTAGGAATGGGGATGTCACTAATGTCCCTCCCGTAATGACAGATGTAGCAATGTGGACATCTGTAATATCCCACCAGTACTGGGAGATGTGGCAATGAGGACATCACTAATGTCCCTCCAGAAGTGGGAGATGTAGCAATGGGGATGTCACTAATGATCAACCAGTACTTGGAGATGTAGCAATGGGGATGTCAATAATGTCCCACCAGTACTGGGAAATGAAGCAATGGGGTGTCACTAATGTCCCACCAGTACTGGGAGATGTACAAAGGGGGTGTCATTAATGTCCCACAAGTACTATGAGATGTAGCAATGGGGACGTCACTAATGTCCAACCAGTACTGGGAGATGTAGCAATGGGGATCTCACTAATGTCCGGCCAGTACTGGGAGATGTAGCAATGGGGGTGTTACTAATGATCTCCAGTACTGGGAGACGTAGCAGTGGGGGTGACACTAATGACCCTCCAGTACTGGGAGATGTAGCAATGGGGATGTCACTAATGTCCCTCCAGTAATGAGAAATGTAACAATGGGGATGTCACTAATGTCCCATCAGTAAAGGGAGGTGTAGCAATGGGGTTGTCACTAATGTCACACCAGTACTGGGAGATGTAGCAATGGGGACATCACTAATGTGCCACGAGTACTGGGAGATGTACAAAGGGGGGTGTCATCAATGTCCCACAAGTACTTTGAGATGTAGCAATGGGGACATCACTAATGTCCAACCAGTACTGGGAGATGTAGCAATGGGGGTCTCACTAATGTCCGGCCAGTACTGGAAGATGTAGCAATGGGGGTGTTACTAATCTCCCTCCAGTACTGGGAGACATAGCAGTGGGGGTGACACTAATGACCCTCCAGTACTGGGAGATGTAGCAATGGGGATATAACTAGTGGGACAGTTGACAGCACTCGTCGATCTTTTAACGCCCCTGTGTGAATCAATGGTGCAGCGAGCACAAAACCCGGAAGTGGATTATGATGACGATCGAGCAGGTGAACGCCAGCAGCGACCTAAACGCAAAAGGCACTGTCAAGGCCCTGGAAGCGGAGAAGCGGACTGGGGAGGACCGAACGGTCAAACTTTTGACCCAGCAACTACACCCGGCGTCCTGCAGGATTGGGACATTCCAAATATGGAGGATGATGCTCGTGAGGGCACTCGTGAAGGCAATGATTCACAGGGACGTTCACACAGAGGTACTGTACTTTTCTCCAGTAAAATGGAGATGAATAATTGGTTAAACGAACCATTTAATTTCAATTGTAATTTCAGAGAAGCCAACAACCTTCCACAACATAATTTTTGTTCATTCAAGCAAAACGTAGAGAATGTATCCAGGCTCATGTACAAATATAAATCTATTATCATTGAGAATGGATACCTTAATGAATGCTTGAGAAGAGACATAGTCCCTAAGGGACTTCGGACTTGGAAATATCCCAACAATGTCCAGTTGGGATCTGAATTCCACACAGAACTTTTAAAAGTTTTTAATAGATGTGGTTTGGACATTGTCAAATGTATTATTGAGGAAAATAATAGGAATCTGGTAATCATACAAGAACAAATCAATGAATTAGACTCACATATTAAAAATGACCTGATTTTTGAAATCAAAGAAAACAGGCAGAGATACCAAGAATTAAAAGGGGAAACGGAAGAGAAATGTAAAGGGTTGGTAAACAGGAAATTAGAAAAACTCAAAAGGGACATACTAGAATATGAGAATGGAACAAATTATCCCAAACCAGTGTGTAGTAGTATCCCCTCATACCAAAGAAGAACTTACAACAAAAGAGGGCAAGACATACAGGGTGGAAGAAAAGATTATAAGGACCCTTATATAGACACATCATTTTAATTATGACAATGATTTCCCACCCCTAGAGAGACAACTAGATGAATACAGCCCAGAAAATAGAAACAGGGAAAATTTTCACAAGAGGGGGGGGATAAGGGGGAGGGGGAACTACAGACATTAGTACCTGTACCCACTCTCACAATGGACACGACCAACTACATACTAAAAGAGGGTAACAAACACACATATAAAGGTTTCACAATATATAATTTTTGTAACCTGGAACTGAACGAAGAACACTTTACACTAATGGAAAGGGGCTTTAAGTTCATACCTCTATCTAGAGGGAAAAGAGTGCAAACACTAATAGATATAAAACTCTTTATTAGAAAGGTTAATTTGGAACTGTTATTTAGGAAAGAGGAGTTTTACCTTCAGAGAAATACTATAAAAGTCTCTGAGGAACAAAGAATACTCAAAAGGAAATCCACTTTCAATCCACCCATCCAATCACAATTAAAAAACTTTGAAAAAGTGATGGAAAATGAGGTAAAGAGGGTAGACAAAGATGTGAGATTTACACACAACTTGAACATGAAAGAGTCAAAAGTCTTAGAAGAACTCAGAAACAACGAGATGATCAGGGTTATGAAACCTGACAAGGGTGGGGGTATTGTCTTTATGGAATCCATAGAATACGAAGGAAGAATGAACAAAATATTAATGGAAGAAATTAAATATAGAACAGTCTCACGCAACGAAATAAATATAGCGTATCAGAAGATAGACACAATGTTGGAGGATATGGTCATAGAAAGTGTCATTGAAGAAAAAATGCTTACTTTTTTGAAAACCAACAAACCAAAAATTCCAATTATTTTCGGCATTCCGAAAATACATAAACATAAAAGACCCTCTTAGACCCATAATATCAGGTGAAGGGTCCAAAACGACACCCTTAGCCATATTTGTGGATACAAAGACAAAACATATATGGAAAAATAAGAAAGCTATCTTGAGAGATTCTTGGGACTTACTAAGAGAATTGGGACCAGAGATGTTTGATAAGGACACAATATTTGTAACAATTGACATAGTAGATCTATTTGGTTCCATACCATATGAGGAAGGTATCAGAATGTTCGAGGAAGAAGTGTTTGGAGATAACAGTTTAACATTTGAGGATAAAGTAGCGTGTATAGGTTTCATGGATTCAGTATTAAGGAACAATTTTTTCTTATATCAAGGGGAACTTTTTCAACAAATTCAAGGGGTGGCAATGGGTGCAGCTTGTGCACCCAGTTTTGCCAATTTAGTTCTTGCCAATTGGGAGGAAAACATATTCTCGGAATTTGCAGAACATTTCCTACTATATAAAAGATTTCTTGATGATATAATAATTTTTTGGATCGGAGGTCAGGACAAACTGGATCAATTCATGAAATATATGGAAGGAACCACCAAATTCCTAAAATTTACACATACTACATCTTACACAAGTATTACCTACTTAGATGTGGAAATAGTAAAAGGAAATGATACCTTGGAAACCAAAGTACACAGAAAGAGTACATACGTTAACTCATTCCTTCATTTCAACAGTGGACACCCTATCCACTGTAAGAAAAATCTAGTGAAAGGCCAATTTGTTAGGGGGTCTAGGATGACCAGCACTGATGGCGACTTTATCAAGGAATGTAATAAACTAGAGGAGATGTTCAGTGAGAGAGGATATCCTAAACAGTTTATTTGGCAATTCAGAAGTGAGGTCACTGAAGCAAGAAAAGGGAGATTGAAACCCATAAAAGGGGTAAAGGAGCAACTAGTGAACGAAAATGATAATGATACATCTAAAAAAGAAAATTATACTCAAGCACTAGTTTTAGAATACAACGCTCTAAACAAAAGGGTGAAAGAAGTCTTTCAAAAGGAATGGAACAAGTTTACTACTCTATCAGATATAGAAGGAATATCAGAAGTACAACCAAGAATTGTGTACAAAAATTCCAGCAATATAAAGAATATCCTAGAATTAGGGAACAAGAACAGAAGAAAACAAGGGGAGAGAACCAACTCAAACAAAGTAGGCACCTACAAATGTGGTAAATGTGGACAGTGTGAGTTTATAATTAATCAGGAAAAAATATATTTAAGTAGTAGGGAGCTATGGTTACAAGGGAGGGGCTATTTTAATTGTGAGTCCAAAGACTTGGTTTACTTGGTAATCTGTAGAAAATGTGCATCATTTTATGTTGGGAAGACTGAGAGAACCCTGAAGAAAAGGATCTATGAGCACATATATGATATCAGGAAAGGGAAAGAAACCAACGCACTATTTAGACACTCCCAACTATGTATGGAATATGAATATAGATTTTTTGTCCTGGACCAGGTGAAAGTGGACATAAGAGGTGGTCCCTGGGAAGAGAATATAGCCTATAAAGATCTATGGTGGCAACTACATCTAGAAGCATCTTTGGATACATTTGAATTTATCATTTTGTGGTACTTGTGGTCTGTGGCAGTCTCCGGATCCGTTTGAACTTTTTATTTCTGATATCACTATTGTCCCATCAGTACTGGGAGATGTAGTAGTGGGGGTGTCACTAAAGTCCCACAAGTACTGGGAAATGTAGTAATGGCGACGTCACAAATGTCCCATTAGTACTGGAGATACAGCAATGGGGATGTCACTAATGTCCTTCCAGTACTGGAAGATATATAATGGGGTGTCACTAATGTCGAACCAATACTGGAAGATGTAGTATTGGGAACGTCACTAATGTCTCACCAGTACAGGGAGATGTAGCAATGAGGACATCACTAATGTCCCTTCCGCTACTGGGAAATGTAGCAACGGGGATGTTACTAGTGTCCCACTAGTACTAGGATTTGTAGTAATGGGGATGTCACTAATGTCCCACCAGAACTGGGAGTTGTAGTAATGGGGACGTCACTAATGTCCCAGTAGTACTGGGTGATATAGCAATGGGGATGTCACCAATTTCCCACCAGTAATGGGAGATGTAGCAATGGAGACGTCACTAATGCCCCAGCAGTACTGGGAGATGTAGCAATGGGGACGTCACTAATGTCCTACTAGTACTGGGAGATGTAGCAATGGGGACGTCACTAATGTCCCACCAATATTGGGAGATGTAGCAATAGGGACGTCACTAATGTCTTACTAGTACTGGGAGATGTAGCAATGGGGATGTCACTAATGTCCCAGCAGTACTGGGAGATGTAGCAATTGGGACGTCACTAATGTCCCACCAGTACTGGGAGATATGGCAATGGGGACGTCACTAATGTCCTACCAGTACTGGGAGATGTAGCAATGGGGACGTCACTAATGTCCCACCAGTACTGAGAGATGTAACAATCAGGACATAATTAATGTCCCACCAGTACTGGGAGTTAGCAATAGGAATGTTACTAAAGTCCAACGAACTACCAGCAAACAGCAGAATGTTATCAAAAACAACGACCACGGATCCAACACCAAAGAGTTTATTGCACAAAAGTCTCTAGCGCCTCGGCCTTCGCCTTCCAGGAGAATATCTTCAGTTAATTTTCAAACATTTTCTTAAATTTTTTTTATGCTACTAAAGTCCCTCTAGTAATGACAGATGTAGCAATGGGGACGTCACTAATGACCCACCACTACTGGGAGAGGGAGCAATGGGGACATCACTAATGTCCCACCAGTACTGGGAGATGTACCAATGGGGACGTCACCAATGCCCACCAGAACTAAAAGATGTAGCAATGGGGACATCACTAATGTCCTATCAGTACTGGGAGATGTAGCAATGGGAGTGTCACTAATGTCCTACCAGTACTTGGAGATGTAGCAATGGGGAAGTCACTAACGTCTATCCAGTGCTGGGAGATATAACAATGGGGACGTCACTAATGTCCCACAAGTACTGAGAGATGTAGCAATAGGGAAGTCACTTATGCCCACTAGTACTAAAAGATGTAGTAATGGGGATGTCACTAAAGTGCTTCCATTACTGGAAGATACAGCGATGTGGACATAGCTAATGTTACACCAGTACTGGGAGATGTAGCAATGGGAATGTCACTAATGCCCACCAGTACTGGGAGATGTAGCAATGGGGGTGTCACTAATGTCCCACCAGTACTGGGAGATGTAGCAATGGGGATGTCACTAATGTCTCATCAGTACTGGGAGATGTAGCAAGGGGGATGTCACTAATATCCCACCAGTACTGGGAGATGTAGCAATGGGGACATCACTAATGTCCCTCTAGTACTGGGAAATGTAGCAATGGGGATGTTACTAGTGTCCCACAAGTACTGGGAAATGTAGCAATGATGACATCACTAATGTCCCACCAGTAATGTGAGATGTACCATGAGGGTGTCATTAATGTCCCACCAATACTGGGAGATGTAGCAATGGGGACGTCACAAATGTCCCACCAGTACTGGGAAATGTAGAAATGGGGATGTCACAAATGTTCCACCAGTACTGGGAGCTGTGGCAATGGGTCTCTAATGTCCCACCAGTACAGGGAGATGTAGCAATGGAGGTCTCACTAATGTCCAGTCAGTACTGGGAGATGTAGCAATGGGGGTGTCACTAATGTACCTCCAGTACTGGGAGATGTAGTAATGGGGTGGCACTAATGTCCCTCCAGTAATGATAGATGTAATAATGGGGGTGTCAGTAATGTCCCACCAGAACTGGGAGATGCAGCAATGGTGACGTCACTAATGCCCACCAGTACTGGGAGTTGTAGCAATGGGGACGTCACTAATGCCCACCAGTTCTAGGAGATTTGGCAATGGGGTCATCATTATTGTCCCTCCACTACTGGGAGATGTAGCAATGGGGACGTCACTAATGTCCCTCTATTACACAGAGATGTAGCAATGGGGACGTCACTAATGTCCCTCCATTACACAGAGATGTAGCAATGGGGACGTCACTAATGTCCCTCCATTACACAGAGATGTAGCAATGGGGACGTCACTAATGTCCACGAGTACTGGGAGATGTAGCAATGGGGGTGTTACTAATGTACCATCAGTACAGTGAGATGTAGCAATGGGGATGTCACATCAGTACTAGGTGATATAGCAATGCGGGTGTCACTAATGTCCCACCAGTATTGGGAGATGTAGCAAATGGGGTGTCACTAATGTCCCACCAGTACTGGGAGATGTAGCAATGGGGTGTCACTAATGTCCATCAGTACTGGGAGATGTAGCAATGGGGGTGTCACTAATGTCCCACCAGTACTGGGAGATGTTGCAATGGGGACGTCACTAATGCCCACCAGTACTAGGAAATGTAGCAATGGGGATGTCACTAATGTCCCTTCATTACTGGGAGATGTAGCAATGGGGACATAACCAATTTCACACCAGTATGGGGAGAAGTAGCCATGGGAATGCCACTAATGTCCCACCAGTACAGGGAGATGTAGCAATGGGGATGTCATGAATGTCTCATCAGTACTGGGAGATGTAGCAATGGGGGTGCCACTAATGTCCCGCAAGTACTGGGAGATGTAGCAATGGGGACAACACTAATGTCCCAACAGTACTGGGAGATGTAGCAATGGGGACATCACTAATAGCCCACCACTACTGGCAGATGTAGCAAGGGGGCTGTCATTAATGTCCCAACAGTACTGGGAGATATAGCAATGGGTACATCACTAATGTACCACCAGTACTGGGAGATGTAACAATGAGGACACCACTTATGTCCCACCAGTAATGGGAGCTGTACAGAAGGGGTCTGGGAGATGTAGAAATGGGGATGTCCCTAATGTACCACCAGTGCTGGGAGACGTAGCAATGGGGGTGCAACTAATGTCCTGTCAGTACATAGAGATGTAGCAATGGGGGTGTCACTAATGTCAGGTCAGTGCTGGGAGATGCAGCAATGGGGATGTCACTAATGTCCCATCACTACTGGGTCATGTAGCAATGGGGATGTCACTAATGTCCCACCAGTACTGGGAGATGTAGCAATGGGGACGTCACAAATGTATAACCAGTACTGGGAGATGTAGCAATGGGGACGTCACTAATGTCCCACCAGTACTGGGAGATGTAGCAATGGGGACATCACTAATGTCCCTCTATTACACAGAGATGTAGCAATGGGGACATCACTAATGTCCCTCCATTACACGGAGATGTAGCAATGGGGACGTCACTAATGTCCACGAGTACTGGGAGATGTAGCAATGGGGGTGTTACTAATGTCCCACCAGTACAGCGAGATGTAGCAATTGGGAAGTCACTAATGTCATATCAGTACTGGGAGATATAGCAATGCGGGTGTCACTAATGTTCCACCAGTATTGGGAGATGTAGCAAATGGGGTGTCATTAATGTCCCACCAGTACTGGAAGATGTAGCAATGGGTGTGTCACTAATGTCCCATCAGTACTGGGAGATGTAGCAATGGGGACATCACTAATGGTTCACTAGTACTGGGAGATGTAGCAAGGGAGTGTCACTAATGTCCCTACAGTACTGGGAGATGTAGCAATGGGGGTGTTACTAATTTCTCACCAGTACTGGGAGAAGTAGCAATGGGGACATTACTAATGTACCACCATTACTGGGAGATTTAGCAACGGGGATGTCATTAATGTCCCCCCAGTACGGGGAGGTGTAGCAATGGGGGTGTCACTAATGTCCCACCAGTACTGTGAGATGCAGTAATGGTGGTGTCACTAATGTCACACCAGTACTGGGAGATGTAGCAGTGGGGATGTCACTAATGTTCCACCAGTACTGGGAGATGTAGCAATTGGGATGTAACTAATGTCCCACCAGTACTGGGTGATGTAGCAATGGGGATGTCACTAATGTCTCAGCAGTACTGGGAGATGTAACAATGGGGACATCACTAATGTCCCAACAGTACTGGAAGATGTAGCAATGGGGACGTCACTAATGTCCCTCCAGTAATGAGAGATGTAACAATGGGGACATCATTAATGTCCCATCAGTACAGGAAGATGTAGCAATGGGGGTGTCACTAATATCCAGTCAGTACTGAGAGATGTAGCAATGGGGATGTCATTAATGTCCCCCCAGTACTGGGAGATGTAGCAATGGGGAAGTTACAAATGTCCCACCAGTACTTGGAGATGTAGCAATGAGGGTGTCACTAATGTCCAGTCAATAGTGGGAGATGTAGCAATGGGGATGTCATTAGTGTCCCCCTAGTACTGGGAGATGTAGCAATGGGGAAGTTACTAATGTCCCACCAGTAGAAATGTAGCAATGGGGGTGTCACTAATGTCCCACTAGTGCTGGGAGAAGAAGCAATGGGGACGTCACTAATGTCCCACCAGTACTGGGAGATGTAGCAATGGGGACATCACTAATGTCCATCAGTACTGGGAGATGTAGCAATGGGGATGTCACTAATGGTTCACTAGTACTGGGAGATGTAGCAAGGGAGTGTCACTAATGTCCCTCCAGTACTGGGAGAGGAAGCAATGGGGACGTCACTAATGTCCCACCAATACTGGGAGATGTAGCAATGGGGATGTCACTAATGTCCCTCCCGTAATGACAGATGCAGCAATAGGGACATCAGTAATATTGCACCAGTACTGGGAGATGTAGCAATGGTGACATCACTAATGTCCCTCCAGAAGTGGAAGATGTAACTAATGATCGACCAGTACTGGGAAATGTAGAAATGGGGGTGTCACAAATGTCCCTCCAATACTGGGAGATGAAGCAATGGGGATGTCAATAATGTCCCACCAGTACTGGGAAATGTAGGAATGGGAACGACACTAATGCCCAATGAGTACTGAGAGATGTAGCAATGGGGATGTCACTAATGTCCCTCCAGTACTGGGAGATCTAGCAATGGGGACATTACTAATGTACCATTAGTACTAGTAGATGTAGCAATGGGGACATTATTAATGTCCCACCAGTACTAGGAGATGTAGTAATGGGGGTGCCACTAATGTCTCACCAGTACTAGGAGATGTAGCAATGGGGGTGTCTCTAATGTCTCACCAGTACTGGGAGATGTAGCAATGGGGACATCACTAATGTCCCACCAGTACTGGGAGATGTAGCAATGGGGGCATCACTAATGTCCCACCAGTACTGGGAGATGTAGCAATGGGGTGTCACTAATGTCCCACCAGTACTGGGAGATGTAGCAATGGGGATGTCACTAATGTCCCACCAATACTGGGAGATGTAGCTATGGGGTCGTCACTAATGCCCCTCCAGTAATGAGAGATGTAAGAATGGGGACACCACTAAAGTCCCATCAGTACTGCGAGAAGAAGCAATGGGGGTGTCACTAATGTCCCACCAGTACTGGGAGATGTGGCAATGGGGACATCACTAATGTCCCACCAGTACTGGGAGATGTAGCAATGGTGACGTCACTAATACCCCGCCAGTACTGGGATATGTAGCACACCGTACTAGGAGATATAGCAATGGGGATGTCACTAATGACCCACAAGTACTGGGAGATGTAGAAATGGGGATGTCACTAATGTCACACCAGTACTGGGAGATGTAGCAATGGGAACATCAGTAATGTCCATCCATTACTCAGAAATGTAACAATGGGGACATAACTAATGTCACACCAGTACTGGGAGATGTAGGAATGGAGGTGTCACTAATGCCTACGAGTACTGGGAGATGTAGCAATAGGGACATCACTAATGTCCCACCAGTATTGGGAGATGTAGCAATGGGGACGTCACTAATGTCCATCAGTACTGGGAGATGTAGCAATGGGGATGTCACTAATGGTTCACTAGTACTGGGAGATGTAGCAAGGGAGTGTCACTAATGTCCCTCCAGTACTGGGAGATGTAGCAATGGGGCTGTCACTAATTTCTCACCAGTACTGGGAGAAGTGGCAATGGGGAAGTTGCTAATGTCCCACCAGTACTGGGAGATGTAGCAATGGGGGTGTCACTAACGTCCCACCAGTGCTGGGAGAAGAAGCAATGGGGACGTCACTAATGTCCCACCAGTACTGGGAGATGTAGCAATGGGGACATCACTAATGTCCCTCCTGTAATGACAGATGTAGCAATAGAGACATCAGTAATATCCCACCAGTACTGGGAGATGTAGCAATGGGGACATCACAAATGTCCCACCAGTACTGGGAGATGTAGCAATGGGGACATCACTAATGTCACATCAGTACTCGGAGATGTAGTAATGCTGGTATCACTAATGTCCCACCAGTATTGGGAGATGTAGCAAATGGGGTGTTACTAATGTCCCACCAGTACTTGGAGATGTAGCAATGAGGGTGTCACTAATGTCCAGTCAGTAGTGGGAGATGTCACAATGGGGATGTCATTAGTGTCCCCCCAGTACTGGGAGATGTAGCAATGGGGAAGTTACTAATGTCCCACCAGTACTGGGAAATGTAGCAATGGGGGTGTCACTAACATCCCACCAGTGCTGTGAGAAGAAGCAATGGGGACATCACTAATGTCCCACCAGTACTGGGAGATGTAGCAATGGGGACGTCAATAATGTCCCTCCCATAATGACAGATGTAGCAATAGGGACATCAGTAATATCCCACCAGTACTGGGAGATGTAGCAATGGGGACATCACTAATGTCCCACCAGTACTGGGAGATGTAGCAATGGGGACGTCACTAATGTCCATCAGTACTGGGAGATGTAACAATGGGGATGTCACTAATGGTTCACTAGTACTGGGAGATGTAGCAAGGGAGTGTCACTAATGTCCCTACAGTACTGGGAGATGTAGCAATGGGGGTGTCACTAATGTCTCACCAGTACTGGGAGATGTAGCAATGGGGATGTCACTAATGTCCCACCAGTACTGGGAGATGTAGCAATGGGGTGTCACTAATGTCCCACCAGTACTGGGAGATGTAGCAATGGGGACGTCACTAATGTCCCACCAGTACTGGGAGATGTAGCAATGGGGACGTCACTAATGTCCCTCCAGTAATGACAGATGTAGCAATAGGGACATCACTAATATCCCTCCAGTACTGGGAGATGTAGCAATGGGGACATCACAAATGTCCCACCAGTACTGGGAGATGTAGCAATGGGGACGTCACTAATGTCCCATCAGTACTGGGAGATGTAGCAATGGGGATGTCACTAATGTCCCACCAGTACTGGGAGATGTAGCAATGGGGGTGTCACTAATGTCCCTCCAGTACTGGGAGATGTAGCAATGGGGGTGTCACTAATGTCTCACCAGTACTGGGAGATGTAGCAATGGGGACGTCACTAATGTCCAAAAAGTACTGGGAGATGTAGCAATGGGGGTGTCACTAATGTCCCACCAGTACTGGGAGATGTAGCAATAGGGACATCACTAATGTCCCACCAGTACTGGGAGATGTAGCAATGAGGGCATCACTAATGCCCCTCCAGAAGTGGGAGATGTAACAATGGGGATGTTACTAATGATCAACCAGTACTGGGAAATGTAGCAATGGGGGTGTCACAAATGTCCCTCCAATACTGGGAGATGAAGCAATGGAGATGTCAATAATGTCCCACCAGTACTGGGAAATGTAGCAATGGGAACGACACTAATGCCCAATGAGTACTGGGAGATGTAGCAATGGGGATGTCACTAATGTCCCTCCAGTACTGGGAGATGTAGCAATGGGACATTACTAATGTCCCACCAGTACTGGGAGATGTAGCAATGGGGACGTCACTAATGTCCCACCAGTACTGGGAGATGTAGCAATGGGGATGTCACTAATGTCCCACCAGTACTGGGAGATGTAACAATGGGGACATCACTAATGTCCCACCAGTACTGGGAGATGTAGCAATGGGGTGTCACTAATGTCCCACCAGTACTGGAAGATGTAGCAATGGGGATGTCACTAATGTCCCTCCAGTACTGGGAGATGTAGCAATGGGGACGTCACTAATGTCCCACCAGTACTGGGAGATGTAGCAATGGGGTGTCACTAATGTCCCACCAGTACTGGGAGATGTAGCAATGGGGATGTCACTAATGTCCCACCAGTACTGACAGATATAGCAATGGGAATGTCACTAATGCCCACGAGTACTGGGAGATGTAGCAATGGGGGTGTCACTAATGTCAAACCAGTACTGGGAGCTGTAGCAACTGGGGTGTCACTAATGTCCCACCAGTACTGGGAGATGTAGCAATGGGGGTGTCACTAATGTCCCATCAGTACTGGGAGATGTAGCAATGGGGGTGTCACTAATGTCCTACCAGTACTTGGAGATGTAGCAATGAGGACGTCACTAATGTCCCTCCAGTACTGGGAGATATAGCAATCGGGACGTCCCTAATGTCCCAGCAGTACTGGGAGATGTAGCAATGGGGGTGTCACTAATGTCCCAACAGTACTGGGAGATGTAGCAATGGGGACATCACTAATGTCCCACCAGTACTGGGAGATGTAGCAATGGGGACGTCGGTAATGACCCTCTAGTAATGAGAGATGTAGCAATGGGGACGTCACTAATGTCCCATCAGTACTGGGAGATGTAGCAATGGGGATGTCACTAATGTCCCACCAGTACTGGGAGATGTAGCAATGGGGGTGTCACTAATGTCCCTCCAGTACTGGGAGATGTAGCAATAGGGATGTCACTAATGTAGCTCTAGTACTGGGAGATGTAGCAATGGGGATGTCACTAATGTCCCATCAGTACTGGGAGATGTAGCAATGGGGTGTCACTAATGTCCCATCAGTACTGGGAGATGTAGCAATGGGGGTGTCACTAATGTCCGTCAGTACTGGGAGATGTAGCAATGGGGTGTCACTAATGTCCCACCAGTACTGGGAGATGTAGCAATGGGGACATCACTAATGTCCCACCAGTACTGGGAGATGTAGCAATGGGGGTGTCACTAATGTCCCTCCAGTACTGGGAGATGTAGCAATGGGGTGTCACTAATGTCCCACCAGTACTGGAAGATGTAGCAATGGGGACGTCACTAATGTCCCACCAGTACTGGGAGATGTAACAATGTGGATGTCACTAATGTAACTCCAGTAGTGGGAGATGTAGCAATGGGGATGTGAGTAATGTTCAACCAGTACTGGGAGATGTAGCAATGGGGGTGTCACTAATGTCCTTCCAGTACTGGGAGATGTAGCAATGGGGACGTCACTAATGTCCCACCAGTACTGGGAGATGTAGCAATGGGGTGTCACTAATGTCCCACCAGTACTGGGAGATGTAGCAATGGGGGTGTCACTAATGTCCCACCAGTACTGAGAGATGTAGCAATGGGGATGTCACTAATGTCCCACCAGTACTGGGAGATGTAGCAATGGGGACATCACTAATGTCACACCAGTACTGGGAGATGTAGCAATGGGGACATCACTAATGTCCCACCAGTACTGGGAGATGTAGCAATGGGGACATCACTAATGTCCCACCAGTACTGGGAGATGTAGCAATGGGGTGTCACTAATGTCCCACCAGTACTGGGAGATGTAGCAATGGGGCATCACTAATGTCCCACCAGTACTGGGAGATGTAGCAATGGGGACATCACTAATGTCCCACCAGTAATGAGAGATGTAGCAATGGGGGCATCACTAATGTCCCTCCAGTACTGGGAGATGTAGCAATGGGGTGTCACTAATGTCCCACCAGTACTGGGAGATGTAGCAATGGGGACGTCACTAATGTCCCACCAGTACTGGGAGATGTAGCAATGGGGACATCACTAATGTCCCTCCAGTACTGGGAGATGTAGCAATGGGGGTGTCACTAATGTCCCATCAGTACTGGGAGATGTAGCAATGGGGATGTCACTAATGTCCCACCAGTACTGGGAGATGTAGCAATGGGGACATCACTAATGTCCCACCAGTACTGGGAGATGTAGCAATGGGGACATCACTAATGTCCCACCAGTACTGGGAGATGTAGCAATGGGCGTGTCACTAATGTCCCACCAGTACTGGGAGATGTAGCAATGGGGACGTCACTAATGTCCCACCAGTACTGGGAGATGTAGCAATGGGAACATCACTAATGTCCCACCAGTACTGGGAGATGTAGCAATGGGGGTGTCACTAATGTCCCACCAGTACTGGGAGATGTAGCAATGGGGTGTCACTAATGTCCCACCAGTACTGGGAGATGTAGCAATGGGGATGTCACTAATGTCCCTCCAGTACTGGGAGATGTAACAATGGGGATGTCACTAATGTCCCACCAGTACTGGGAGATGTAGCAATGGGTGTCACTAATGTCCCACCAGTACTGGGAGATGTAGCAATGGAGATGTCACTAATGTCCCAGCAGTACTGGGAGATGTAGCAATTGGGATGTCACTAATGTCCAACCAGTACTGGGAGATGTAGGAATGGGGATGTCACTAATGTCCCAACAGTACTAGGAGATGTAGGAATGGGGATGTCACTAATGTTCCAACAGTACTGGGAGATGTAGCAATGGGGACGTCACTATTGTCCTACCAGTACTGGGAAATGTAGCAATAGGGGTGCAATTAATGTCTCCGCAGTACTTGGAGATGTAGCAATGGGGGTATCACTAATGTCTCACCAGTATTGAGAGATGTAGCAATGAGGACGTCACTAATATCCCACCACTACCGGGAGATGTAGTAATGGGGACATCACTAATGTCGCACCAGTACTTGGATATGTAGCAAAGGGGACATCACTACTGTCCCACCAGTACTGGGAGATGTAGCAATGGGGACATCACTAATGTCCCACCAGTACTGGAAGATGTAGCAAATGGGGTTTCATTAATGTTCCACCAGTACTGGGAGATGTAGCAATGGGGACATCACTAATGTCCCACCAGTACTGGGAGGTGTAGCAATGGGGGCATCACTAACTTCCCACCAGTAATGAGAGATGTAGCAGTGGGGGCATCACCAATGTCCCTCCAGTACTAGGAGACGTAGCAATGGGGGTGTCTCTAATGACCCACCAGTACTGGGAGATGTAGAAATGTAGACGTCACCAATATGCAACCAGTACTGGGAGGTGTAGCAATAGGGACATCAATAATGTCCCTCCAGTAATGTGAGATGTAAAAATAGGGACGTCAATAATGTCCCATCAGTACTGGGGGATGAAGCTATGGGGATGTCACTAATGTCCCACTGAATGATGTAGCAATGGGGACATCAATAATATCCCACCAGCACTGGGAAATGTAGCAAGGGGTCTACCATTAATGTCCCACCAGTACTGGGAAAATTAACAATTGGGACATCACTAATTTCACACCAGTACTGAGAGATGTAGCAATGGGGACATCACTAATGTCCCACTAGCACTGGGAGATGTAGCAATGGGGACATCACTAATGTTCCACCAGTACTGGGAGATGTAGCAATGGGGACCTCACTAACGTCCAGACATTACTTGGAGATGCAGCACTGGGCGTGTCACTAATGTGCCACCAGTACTTTGAGGTGTAGCAATGGGGATGTCACTAATATCCCACCAGTACTGGGAGCTGTAGAAATGGGAACATCAATAATGTCCCACTAGTAATGGCAGATGTAGCAATGGGAGTGTTACTAATTTCTGGTCAGTACTGGGAGGTGTAGCAATGGGGGTGTCACTAATATCCCTTAAGTACCTGGAGATGTAGCAATGGGGATGTCACTAATGTCCCTCCAATACTGGGAGATGTAAGAATGGGGATGTCACTAATGTCCCATCAGTACTGGGAGATGTAGCAAACTGGGTGTCACTAATGTCCCACCAGTACTGGGAGATGTAGCAAACTGGGTGTCACTAATGTCCCACCAGTACTGGGAGATGTAGGAATGGGGATGTCACTAATGTCCCAACAGTACTGGGAGATGTAGGAATGGGGATGTCACTAATGTCCCAACAGTACTGGGAGATGTAGCAATGGGGACGTCACTAATGTCCCACCAGTACTGGGAGATGTACAAAGACGGGTGTCATTAATGCCACACCAGTACTTGGAGATGAAGCAATGGGGACGTCATTATTGTCCCATCAGTACTGGGAGATGAATTAATGGGTGTGTCACTAATGTCAACAAGCACTGGGAAATGAAGTAATGGGGACGTCACTAATATCCCATTAGTACTGGGAGATATAGCAATGCGAGTGTCTCTAATGTCCTTCCAGTACTGGGACATGTAGCAATGGGGGTGTCACTAATGTCGAACCACTACTGGAAGATGTAGCATTGGGAACGTCACAAATGTCCCACCAGTACTGAGAGATTTAGCAAAGGGGACATCACTAATGTCCTTCCAGTACTGGGAAATGTAGCAATGGAGACTTTATTAATGTCCCACCAGTACTGGGAAATGTAGCAATGGGGGTGGCACTAATGTCCCACCAGAACTGTGAGTTGTAATAATGGGGATGTCACTAATGTTGCACCACTACTGGGAGATATAACAATGGGGATGTCATTAATTTCCCACCAGTACTGGGAGATGTAGCAATGGAGAGGTCACTAATGACATTAGTGACACCCCCATTGCTACATCTCCTAGTACTGGTGGGACATTAGTGATGTCCGCATTCCTACATCTCCCAGTACTGGTGGGACATTAGTGACGTCCCCATTGCTACATCTCTCAATACTGGTGGGACATTAGTGTCCCAGCAGTACTTGGAGATGTAGCAACTGGGACGTCACTATTGTCTCACCAATACTGGGAGATGTAGCAATGGGGAGGTCACTAATGTCCTACTAGTACTGGGAGATGTAGCAATGGGGACATTGTCCCACCAATACTGGGAGATGTAGTAATCAGGACATCACTAATGTCTTACCAGAACTGGGAGATGTAGCAATGGGGACGTCACTAATGTCCCAGCAGTATTGGGAGATGTAGCAATTGGCACGTCACTAAATTCCCACCAGTACTGGGAGATGTAGCAATGGGGTCATCACTAATGTCCTACCAGTACTGGGAGATGTAGCAATGGGGACGTCACTAATGTCTCAACAGTACTGGAAGATGTAGCAATGAGGAAGTCACTAATGTCCCTCCAGTACTGGGAGATACAGCAATCAGGACATCCCTAATGTCCCACCACTACTGGGAGATGTAGCAATGGGGATGTCACTAATGTCCCACCAGTCCTTGGAGATGTAGCAATGGGGATGTCTCTAATGTCCCACCAGTACTGGGAGATGTAACAACTGGGACGTCACTAAATTCCCACCAGTACTGGGAGATGTAGCAATGGGGTCACCAGTAATGTCCTACCAGTACTGGGAGATGTAGCAATGGGGACGTCACTAATGTCCCAAAAATACTGGGAGTTGTTGCAATGTGGACATCACTCAATATATTTTTATGTTTATAATATCGTTGTTATTAACATCTTTGCGTGTGCACATATCTGTTTTGAATGATTTATGCTGTCACAGATATTATGATATTTAGAAGCACACGCTGTACAAATTTTAGATGTAGTCTTTTGAATGATCATTTTTGTGCATTTATAATTATGCTAAATAGCTTATGTGTAGATATTAATATCTTTATTAATTTGATCCCTATTTTAAGCATGCATTTATACATACAAGTGTTTCAAATGGGATTATATCGCTCATTATTAAACACTAAACATGCGTGCCATTTTTGTTACTAGTATGCATATAAGTAGCAGTATTCATAGGAAGATAGTATGTAATTGTGAAACACTTTATTCGCTGCATACTGTCTATGAGATGGTTACATAGATATTTTAAAATATTTTAAAACATCTTGAATGTTACATGCAGCAGTTAAAGTGGGGTGAAATGTCATTCTAGAACATCTCTATTGTACACTGTTTACAAAATGTCTGCATATATATTTTAAACATTTTAAACAATTTAAAACATTTTAAAATATATTATATAATATTTTATATTTAGTAGGATGTGGTATCAGAGTTGTTTGAAGCGTTTTACTATAAAAGTGATGTCAGTTTAAATATTTTATGTATAACAGGATGTGACATCAGAGTTGACTTCAGCATGCCTAAACAGGATGTGACATCAGTAGTTGACTTTAGCATTTTGCTATAAAAGGGATGCTAGTATGTTTGTTTGTTAGTGGCCTGATGAAGATTCGTTGAAAGCGCTAGCCCTGTGTTTTAATTACTTTAATAAACGTGGTTTCTACTGGACGCTTGGATTTATTCTTACATGCTGGTTGCGTGTTTTTTCTACAAGCTAGTGGATGAGTAGGTTCGAATGAACACTCCATGGTGATTTTGACTCATTTTTATTGGATTAAGAATTCGCAAAGTAAACCTGTTTATAGGTTACAGCTTCGTTTCTTTTTGTGGAACATTTGGTTACCTCCTGTGACTGACTTGAATCGAACATAGCAAGTATACTTCCCACTATTTAAGCCTGTTTTTTTGCTGTATATTACTGTTATGTTAGGCAAACATTAGTTATGTCTATTGGCATTTACAATGCACAATAACGGGATACATATGACTTGTAGTCACCCGACAGTTTATCAGCATGATAGCAAAGTAAAATGGAAGAGCTAGTTAACTATCCATGCACATAAGATATGTAATAAGTGCAAAGGTAGGTACTAGGCTGTCTGCACAAGGGTATTTATAAGTCTAGCTAGAGTGTTGGCTTTCGCCACCCCCTTAGATTAGTTCCCCATGCCTCTGAATGGCAGAACCATTACTTTTCTGTGCCTCTGTCCAGCAGAGCCACTGCAGTAATCCCCGGGGTACACGTCTGTCTCCCATCCACCTGTCAAGCTTTCCCTTGAAGAGTGCTAGTGAGGGGCCCTGCCTGATGTACACTGGAATCATGTTCCAAAGCATGGGGAGTCTCCGAGTCAGGAATCTATCCGTCCAGCATGTCCTAGTCATCATTGTGGTTAGGTGTATATCCCTAAAGCATGTGGCTCTCAGGGGCTTCTGTTTAGGTGGAGCATATCCAGCAATATTGGGTTGGACATGGGCCTTGTATGCAAAGCAGAGATCACCTGTGAGTATGCGGTATGCAACCAAGTACAGATGGAGTCTCTTAGGTTGGGCTGCATAGGTCATCTGTTTGAGGTCAGTAATCCTCTTGGTGTGGTACTGTTGTGGTCTTCCAAACTGTTGCAGTTGTCTTGTAAGGTATATCCCAAATGGGGTGTTGTATCCTTTAATGGGTCTAATAAGTCATGAGTAGAGAGGCACAATGGCCTCCTTTGTTCTGGATGCGAACCCATTAGAGATTGGGGGGGCCACGTAGAAGGATATTCTAACCACCTTGTCATTATGGGTATCGAAGGAGAGATTGCTATCTACTGGGGTTCCCAGATCCCTTATTACCTTTTCTGTATGTAGGGGTAGTCCATGGGTAATTAGTTATATCCAAAGGGGATGACTATGCACTTTTTGGCATTCAGCTTGAGGCCATGATATTGACACCAGGTATCTGTCTCAGTGCGACCCTTCTGGAGAGTGTCTGTATCAGCTGGGGAAACAATGATGTCCCCTAGTTTGCAGTTGTCTGCAAACCTTTTTCAGCCAAAGCCCTCCTGTGCTTGCCTGTATGTCACAGAATTATATACCGAACATGAGGGGTCCTAGGACTGAGCCCTGGGGGGACGCCACTTATAACTGGTATACAGTCGGACCTAGGGTATGCAACTCCCTCTGTGTGGGTTCTGTCCGTGAGCCACTTTGCAAACCATCACATGACATAGGGGTTAATGTTCAGGTGGATGGGTATGTTGATAATACCAGAATGGGGAATTTGTGTTGAAAGCCTTTGAGAGATCTAGGTAGGCTGTGTGGACCTCCTTACCCTCATCTAATGCCTTGGCAACTGCCTCTAAGAAGTCCACCAGGTTTAGGAGGCATGGTCTGCCCTTAACAAAGCCAAACTGGGAGGTGTCAAAGGTTTGGAGGTACCCAATGTCTCTGTGACTGAGATCCATGATGATGTGCTCCATAGCCTTGCAGACCAGGCTAGTCAGGCCTATAGGGCAATAGGTCCCATGGTCCGTTGTGGCACCACCTTTGTGGAGTTGGATAACTGTTGCTGGGCACCATTCAGGGGGTAAAAAGCCTGACGCGAGGCTATTATTGAACATGGTGTGTAGGTGGGGAGCCAGTACATTCTGAAGTTCATGTAAAATGCAGCCTGGGATGTTGTCTGGTCCCATGGATGCTGTGATAATGGCTTTACAGTGTGCAGCTTTTACCTGCATAGTTGTGATTACAGGGACTCTGCACTCTTCCTGTACAGATATGGGCCCTTTGGGGGGTGTGAGGGGGGAAGGTAGCACTGACCTATCTGCCAGGATGTTGGCAATATCAGTTGGCTCTGTAATGTTCGTGCCTTTGTGCTGTAACTCAGAGCAGATCTGGGTGTTGAAATTGAGATATCTGACATAGCTATAGAATGCTTTGTGGTTGTCGTTGGAATTAGTGGTGGTTTTGTTTCCGTAGCTAGCTTTGGAGGATCTTATAATGGATCTCACCTTCTTACTGAGGCTGATCAGGGAGCTCCTCCACACATGGGATTGTACTCTCTTTTGCAACAGTATCTTCCTCCTGTTGTATAGCTTGTTTATGGCAGGAGACCACCAGACTGGCTTCCTTAATTAGGAGTATAGCGTCTTGGTTGTGTTTGGGATAGCACGATCCATGCACTCCTGTAAGTGCTTATAGAGTGCATTTGTGTAGGATTCAGCAGGTGTAACAGTATTGTCCATCTGCATGGGTGTCATGAAGTTCACCACGTCTGTCTTAAGAAGCATGAAGTTGGCTTTGTAGACATATTATACTGTGGTCCCCTTAATGGGGGCTGGGGGTGGGATGTGGATATCAAGGGTGTTCAGCATATGGTCGGATCGGACAAACGAGGAGGTGACTTCAGGTGTGGAACACTGGTCACTCATGTTGGTAAGACCTAGGTCTAGGATACTGTTGCCCCTGGTGGGCGTGTGGATATGTTGATCCAGGGCATTTGTGTTTATGAATTCCAGAAAGCATTGAGCTAATGAGTTGGTACATGAGTAAGTTTTCTCAGTTAATGGTGAGGTAGATTCAGTGAGACTATGCGATGAGTGTGGTGTGGTGCGAATGTTTACCTTCTCCACGACTGTCAGGGTCAGGCTTGGTTGGAGAGAGCTTTTCCTCCAGTTTGGCTAGATAAGTGCATCTCTCACAGGTTGTAGTGCTGGGTGGTAGGTGGAGGGTTGCCTGTGTACATGAGGCAATGTCTACATTGCCTCAAGATGCCCAGATTCATCAGATAGACAGGTGAGAACACTGGCAGATGACCCTTGGACATGCCTGAATATAAAACTAATTTCCCGTAGATAAGTGAGGAAAGTGAGTACAAGAGCTATTTTACTCTAAGCAAGTGAGAAAAGTATGTACAAAACCTGTTTACCTCTGGGTAATGAAGAAGATTGAGTGCTATAGTAATTAGTAGCTTACGTAGTACTTACAAGTTCTGAACAAGTGCTGAGCATGAATAAGCAATCCAGATAGGGTCTTGGATAACATAAACACACTGCCCCCCCCAACAGGTACACAATCATATATCCATGTACACCACAGAGCCCCTGTACCCACAACTATGCAGGTACAGGCTGCACTCAGGCTGCATGGGACCTGTCCACATCCCAGGTTGTATCATACACATATGGCAAAACAAGTTGCTCTCCACATATATATCATGTAAAACATAGCTTCATGTCAGGCTGTGTACACACTGAATGGTGCACACCATCAGGTATCACAACCCACAAAGGGGGAGACACCACTGATAATGGGAAGTACTGTACTACTACCCTGCTGAGTCCGGTCTGACAGGCCATGAACCATGATCAAATTATTTGATGTCAGCAGTACAGATGTAGATGACAGTAAGGTTGATTTCACACTGCATATCATAACCGTGCCAGGTCTTAGGACATCATCACCCATACTGTGTTCCACCTACACTCGGTATACTAGATGTACATTCCTATGTCACAGGAGTGTTTTGCAATGGGACTCCTGGCAGAATCAACACTACAGAATGTGTCTGAATAATACATGCATATCACACCACTGCCAGCTACAGTAAGACAAAGTTAATTAATTGTATTCCCCCTCATTATAGTCCATACCACACAGACTGACAGAAGGCATCTGCCTATTGAAGTATGCGAATGACTATGACCTAGGAGCAATAGCCGACTCAGAGTGTTGTGGACAACATACAGAAGGGGCTTTGTGGGTGAGGTGTGTCTGACATATGGCCACAATCTGACAGCTACATATTGCATTGTAACCCCTATGTTAATAACCGTGTACCCATGAACTATCACCTAGGCAGTGGTCAACATACATAAAACAACGTACAACACTGTGTGTAAGGGATGCAGCTGGGAAGTTGTCTTTCCTGTGATAGCTACGTCACCACACCTGTCAGGTAGTCATATGTGGCAATCCTAATCATGACAGGGTGCCATCCATGAATATAGACATCATTGTCCAGCCATACACAACACTCAAGTGACCCATATCAGATCACATATTTCCTTTAAGGGGTATTGGCCATGTTCAGATGGCCTACACCAGCCTTTCCATTCCCCATCTCCACTATGTAGCATGATGAATACCCTGAATAAATCCATGCCCAACCCAGTGATGTTGGACATGCTACACGTATACATCCTGATCTCAAACACATACTTCATGGACATCCACCTTCCTAGTACTAGGATCACCACATGCTTGACAGATACTTGTCCCATACACTTTACGTAGTCCTGCCATACTATGCATTCCTGCCCAGCAAAGCTGCACATCGCCCCCCTCTCAGACATGGTGTGATGACCGCATGGTAAATGTATCATTAACCCTGTGAATCAGTTATGTGGCACTGCTCCACCTAGCCCCAGAGAACCCCCTGTTGGCTTCAGCCAGGTAACCTTTCATCCTAGATTCATACATGGCCCAGGGCATATAGCCTACTAGTTGACTTTGACTGTACATGCTATAGTTGATATCCATCCCTGCAAATACCATCTGGCTAGCCAAATACAACTATTTAATCGCAATAAATGCGATACACATGTATGTATAGTTGTAGTTCTGTATGTCTCTGTGAGTTGCTGTGACCTGTCTACATCATTATGTCTTCCAGGTATGCCTCATGCAAGGCTACCCCCTTATACCCGCTTGGAGGATGAGGCCCTCATCCCATACCTACAATACAATCATGATATCCTGTCCAGCCATGTGCCACAGGATGCAGAGCAGCGGGATGCCCTGTGAATGGAACTTCGCAGGAGGGTTAATGATGCGGGTGGCCAGAACCGCACATAACAGCAGGTGCGCAGACACTGTACAGACCTCATTAGATGGGCGAAACAGCATGTGAATGCAATCGTCAGGGAACAAGGTGCAACAGGTGGTGGACCACCAACCCAGCCCCCACTCACACGTACCGAGAAGCTACCGGCCATCCTGGGGACACCTGCAGAACAATATCCACAAGCCTTAGCCGATATTGTGGAGGTGGGTGTCTCTCAACCACCGAGCCTAGAGTTGCTTGGTAAGTCACTACTGCACCTATAACATCTATATTCCATATAGTTGCATGTGTCACTGTACAATATGTAATGTAACATCATATGCAAGGCTGGAGTATGGCCAGCCGACAGGATTCACTGGTGTGGATCATAGCCCTGGTATGAATGTCACACAATGTGATGTGCTATCTTGACATGTCCATGACATCTAGTGGCCTGGCTGCAACACTGCCTAACTATCTTGAAAAACATATCCCACATACTAAACATACCCTTTGTCTGCATAACCCTGTCGTCAGTGGAGCATATGACATATATGGGTGTATGTCATATGGGACAACACAGACATGTGAAACATATGCCTGTACACACATGGTCATGGAGGATGGCAAAAGACATGAAGCAACACACACAGTAGACGTGATGTGCTTGTGTGTACACCCTGTCATACAATGGCTACACATGGTCCAACTATGGCCTTTGTGTAATGGTTATATTGCAGATGTGGAACACTAGACATCCTACAAGCCTGTGCACATCTTGTGTAGGTATGACATCAATCCACCACATAAGATGTGTTGAACATCTTGAGTGTGTCATGACATGACAGCAGTCACTTGTACAGAATCCACATCAGCCCACAGATACAGTACATTCCCATTGCTGGTGTCAGACATCAATGTCATACTTGCTCCTCGTGTGTGTGTGTGTGTGTGTGTGTGTGTGTGTGTGTGTGTGTGTGTGTGTGTGTGTGGTACACAGATGTCATGTGGGACATGGTGTACTGACGTGTTTGCCATGTCTGGCCATAGTTGCTAGACAGTAGCAATATAGTTGCAGATTGCAGGGGTGTCATCTGTATACCCTTCAGTGACCTGTGTCACACATTTCACATCATGGTTTAGTGTGTATACACCTCATTGATGTGGGTCACATTCCACAGTCTATATGTATTGTATCTGAACACAGTCATGGCTATGAATTATGTCAGTAACTCACACTGTATAGCAATTGAGATGCCTCATGATTCCCTGCAATGGCCGTGCACATTAGCTAAATGTGCAGTATATCTGAAGGGCGGACTGACAACACTGCGTTGGCACACCAGTACCCCACTGTATATTTAACAGGACACCATTGTGTTAAACATGTATGCATGTCATTGCACACGTCAGCAGATCACATGTCATACTACATGTGATTGTCAAGGTCATATGCCACACATCAGGCAGGTGTACTGTTAACCTGTGCTGGTCTATATGGTGTAACACAGGGATGTATGCTTACTACTATGATTGTGTAATTTGCATGCCTTCTGCTATGACACATGCATGCTGTTGTGTGCAACCCAGGGATGCATGATAACTACCACTATTATTGTCTGTGCTGCATGCCATCTGCCGTATCACATGCATGTTGCATGCCTTCTGTCATATCACATGCATGTTGGGTGCCATAGCATGTGTGTTTGTGTGTGTGTCTGTATCTATTGTATAGATTGTAATGTAGAGTTCTTGTCTGCCCCTCACAGGTGATGTAGGTGCGTTGCCCTCCTGCAGTCCATCTGATGTTAGTGTCCCCACAGACTCTAGCAGTGATGATGAATGCATGATTGAGGCACAGGCAGGGTTGTCAGGGGCTGAATCTGTGCCATTGGTTGCCATTCCACCTATATCCCCCTCTTCCCCGCACACAGATCCCATGCCTACACATACCCCATCAACAGTGGCCATAGAGGAAGAACAGTTGGTGTGTGGTAGCTTGGAACAGAAAAGTGTGGGGACTATGGAAGGTGTGCCTGCATACCATGGTGTCAGCCAACTGACTGGTGGTGCCCCACACAGGCATGTGGCCAGTGCTGCTCATAGGAGGACCTCTGGCCAACATGCCCCTGCAAGAAAAAGTGCAGAAGCGAATGCCACCAGATGCATGTTTCAGGCTGTAATGGAGGCACAGGCACGTGCTAAACAGCACAAAAGAGAAGATCAGAGGCTTCAGAGGACTGCTGTCCGTTCTGTAAACAACAACATCCAGGCAACGGTAAATGCTCAACAGCAGATTACTGAAGCTTTGGATAGACGGTTGGGTGATATGGTTGGAGTCCTTGACCGTGGCATGACAATCCGCGAGTGTGAGCTGTCTGTGTTGGAACATCTGGTAGGAGTGAGATGTCGGGCACGTGGACGTAGGCCTGCTACATCACCTGTTTCAAGTCTACGTGAATGAGCTACCTCACATGTCCGCTCCCATAGTGGCGGTAGCAGCAGCAGTGCAGCTGGTGCTGTGCTGTCCACACCACGACACAGCAGGCCACGTGTACGTAGCCCTGGGCGGTCCCAACAGGGACATGGTTCAAGTGGACGAGTGTCATCAGACAGTACCCAATCTGCACCTCTGCCTGGTAGTGCATGTACAACCCCTGGCAGGCACAGGTCACATGTCCGTGGCCGGACACTGTGAACTGTAAAACCTGACCTGTACAGTCTGCAGCTGTCAATAATACCCCTGTGTAGGCCAGACATATGCCAGAAATGTGTGCATACATACACGCACACACTGGAAACATATGTAGGGCACAGCAACACACACATGCATAACATCCACACACGCCCAATTAGATCAAAGGCCCTAACCCACACACATGATGTCATCCAATGGTGCAGCCTAGGCCTCTGGCAAACATTATCACCCTGTGCATATGATGATGCCTGTGCCGCATCCCTGACATCCACACCATCGGTGCAGGGACATGCTCATATGGTCTGATGCACAGGGTGAACAGACTAAACAGACTAGGAAGATAAGTGTAGTTTACAATTGCTGAGGACTGCTGACAGGCAGCAGACATACCATGTACTACAGGTGTACACTGCATTTCGTACTGTTAACAGTATGTGTCTTGTGTAACAACCGTAACTGCATGTTGGTCATGATGTTCTGCTTTCCTCCTTCAGGTCTAATTGCACGTGCTGGTGGATGTCAGTGTTTGCAGTTAGTGTCCCATATGTCAATGTGGACTATTCACAGGTATGTATGAATATACCAGCATGCACCGTGTAGCTGCCACATAACAGTGGGAATGTCCCACGTTCCAAACACGTCTACTGATCCAAGAGCATGACAGCTGTGTATTAAGCTACTGTGGCTACAGACATGACATCCATTCAGGGTGACATCACAGGTACAGTTACATGGAGTGGTGAGGTAAGAGAGCGGTCTAGCTGATTACAAGGGTAGAGGCCAGTGGGAAGTGTGATGTCTCATTGGGAAGCAGTAATATATGTTCCCATGACAGGATGCCAATACACAACGGCACCCACACACTCAGGTAGACACACATGTATTCAGTGACACAGTAACACACCCACAGAGTCTATATTAGAACACTGAAGTTTCAGGTCTTCGAATGTTCTAATATCGACACCTAGTAACCGAAATTTGAAAAAAGTGAATTTTTAGATAACAAAATTCTTTCCTAGGGAAAGAATTTGGTTGTCCATTATTGTCGCTTCGCTATTTTCAGCTCTGTGGTGGAAAGTTACAGTCGGGTTCAGGTAAGTGCACGATTGTGTGGATGTGAGGGTTAGGGTGGGATAGGTGAGTTAGGGTTAGGTCGCGGGTCAGGTAAGTGTGTGAATGTTTGGACGTGAGGGTTAGGCTTTGATAGGTGAGTTAGGGTTAGGGCGCGGGTGAGGTGTGTATGCGATAGTGGCGAACCTTAGGGTTAGGGTTTGGGTTAAGGCAAGTGGGTAGATAGTGGTGTATGTACAGTTTAGTGTAGGTTTAGATGTAAGATTTTATGTGTGTGTGTGTGTGTGTGTGTGTGTGTGTGTGTGTGTGTGTGTGTGTGTGTGTGTGTGTGTGTGTGTGTGCGTGGATTGCTGTGTGTTTGGTGTGTTTGTGCTATGTGTATGTGTTTTGGAACAGTAAATGTTTTCCCTAGGAAAAAAATTCGAAGTTCTAAATTTTCGGTCTTACCAGTTTTCGGTTACTAGGTGTCGATATTAGAACATTCGAAGACCTGAAACTTCGATGTTCTAATACAGACCCCACACACACACTCACGGATTCACTGACGCAGTAACACACACTCACACACAGTTGCTACTGTTGAGGTGAGGACCCCTGCCTATGTGCAAATCATCACTACAGTACTGTGCACCTACATGACGCGCCACAGAGAATACACATGTACAGGTAGTCAGTATGGCCTAAGATCAGGAACATCAACACAGATAGTAGATTGCATCGCCTGGATGGGGGGAGGGGTCTTATCAGTTCAGTATGGTAACATACATCCTCACTCCAGAACCAGACAGCCATACATACATACACACACACACACACACACACACACACAAACACACACACACACACTGTGGCATTCACTATTGAATACACCTATGTCACGCACAGATACCTCACATGTGTGAGATACACACCCCTGCCTATGTCCTGCTTTCTACATTGCAGTCTGTACAGATGTGTACACTAGTGTACAGGAGAGTAACAATTGAGATGTATCCCCCACCATACGTGACATATATGGTCACACACGCAACCACACATGCCAGTACTGTGAATCAAAGACCTGCCTAGCTCATGATATGTATGACAGACTTACAGAAGTATTGCACGCGTTACAAAGTGTACTGACACTTCCTTTGGCAATAGTGCTGATATATGCACACGGGACGTCTTAACTGTTAACAGGTGTCAAGTGATTTACCTTCGGTGTCACCCTGACCGCTGTCTAAGTTGTGTGTTATGTCCTTCAATTAACAAAACCATTGCTTACCGGTTACACAGGTTATTGTAGGACCACTTGTGACACACCTGTGAGCTGCCCTCACAAACATCCATCTGTAAAGATGCCTCACCACTTAGTTATTTCCACACATCTGTCCATACCCAAGGTACATCTTTCCGTACGTTCAGCATATCACCATATACAGTTGGCAATGTTGAGGCTACATTGCAACTGCATGATGTACTAAGATACATGTCACCTGCATACATCAGCAACTGCACATGCATGGTATCTGAATGCACACCACTACATGTACATGTGTGTAGGTCATACAATCCTGTCATTTGGGCATGTTTGTAGGCATTGCAATTGGTGGACATGTGTAATGACATACATGACACATGGACTGTTGTATGATATGAGAGGGGTAATGGGTGACCGGTACAGAGAGAATGTTACCTCTGTCAACATTGATATCACACCTTATGTACTGTTAGCATTCAGCAGCCTTGGACCTACATTCCATGTGCATATGTGTAATGGCTGTAGCCACCTGTCTGCACAAAGGACAATAACAGCTATGCTATTTACATGTATGTTGTGTGTGTGTGGCATGTACATATCCAGGGCAGGCACATGTATGTCATATCCAAACATGAGGGTGTGTACTGGTGTACAGCGACAGTCATGTGCTAATGCTGTAAATAACCGAGGGCCCCTGGTATGTGTACAGCTGACCTGGTTACAGACAGTGGTGTCATTGCATTGCATAACACATGATGCAACTGTGTCAGTACATGGGTACTCTCTACAGTTGATGTAGAGCTTAGTACAGTCCACTGATCAAGGGTCACCTGGTGGTGTACTCTTATATGTCCTACAACGTGTATGGATGTGTGTTGGTGGTCTGAGGGTATGGTGGTGTCTGAGGTTTACATCCTAGAATGCAGCATTTGACACTGTGTCCTACACCTGACTCATCTGTGATGCCTTTCATGGGGGTACCGGTCAGTACATGTGAGTGGCCTCTATGTATGTGGGGATACCACCACCTGGAGCGGTCAATACCTGTGTTATGGCCCATATGTCTGGTTCTGAGGTATATGGTGGTAGTGCTATTGTGCACTACAGAGCCTTCAGCCAGGTGTTCCTCACTGCACAGATGTCAGTACTCCCCATTGTTGGATCTACAGTGAGCATCTGTGATTATGGATGCTACACATCTAGCACTGGTTAGCATAAGCATACAATGCAGTTGTCCTCTAGGTGTCAGGGTGTTATCATGTGTTTAGGACATTTGCCTTGGAATGGCACTATATGGACAGATGTGTCTTGGGTGTTATCCCCACTCTCTTGAATCATGGATGCATGTGATATGTGTCAAAGGCCTGTCTACTGTCAGTCATGTCATCCCATAATGACAAACACTGGACAACCTCATACTTACAGCAGGACATTAGCTCATTGTGTTGGTCAAGCAGTTTCCACTCCTAGCAAGACATCACTGTGAGTGGTGGTACTGTGCTTGGTATAGAATGGTACATCTAAGGTGATGGACAGCAGCAGATGTTGTGTATAAGACCGGTGTCAGATATATGTAGAGCAGCGTTCATGCTACCAATGACAGCTACTAACACCAGAGCCCATTACAATGTGTTCTTTATGTCTAACTGTAATAGCATGGCCACTGTGGCCTTCCGTGTTTAGAAGAGTGCATCCCAGACAGCCCTGTGCTACCAAGTGTATGAGCACGCCCAGTATAACCTTGTGTAGATGGACACATAGTGCATTCCGAACAGCCCTGTGCCACTAAGTGTGTGAGCATGCCCAGTGACACCTTGTGTTGGTTATGTGCCTCTGTGTATGGGCATGACCATTGTAACCCTGTATAGTGATAGTAGTCATCCATTCCACAGATGGGTATACTCCAGGTCAGGATGGATTTCTACTTTAAACACACAGGTTCACAGGTATGTACATCTTAACTGCAATCATCCCTGTTGATGTCTGCATTCCTAGAAAGTCATAATGACAGCCTTAAAATGTGTAGTTTGTGTGGCATGACTCGTAACCATGTAGTATTGTAATAGTGATCTGTAGATAGGCAGGTGTTCCGTTCCCACCACTGGCATGTGTGTGTGTTGTGTTTGTGTGTTTTTGCCTCGTCTGCCTGAGGACTGAATAATGCTTTTAGACTGCTCACACTCCATACAATTCTTATACCCGCCTTTGGCAAGGCTGATGATGTCACCCACCTACAAATACACCTCTGGGAGTACTGTATCCCAGTAATCTTGGTAGTGTGTTCTGTAACTGCGTAATGATGTAATAAAGTAGTTAGGTCGGTGTTCTAATCCCAGACATGCCAAGTGTGTGCGTGTGTGTGTGTGTGTGTGTGTGTGTGTGTGTGTGTGTGTGTGTGTGTGTCTGCCTGTGTGAGACAAGTACAGTGCTTTGTATAGTCTGCACTCTGTACAAATCACATGACTACCTTTGTCATTCCTGCTGTCAACCACCTAGTTATACACCTGTAGGTGTGCTGCAACCCAGTATTTGCCATAGCGCATGGCCTAAAAGTGTATTGCTGCAGGTAGGGGTTTGTATACAAGACATGGCAAGTGTGTGTTGTCTGTCAGAGCCTGTGTAGAGCTGGCTGTGAGTGTCTTACCACTGGACATGTTGGGAAGCAGGTTTTGTAGTTTTCCTACATGGTGTCCGTCTTATGACACATTAGCCACCTCACGAGGGGTACAGCTGTCAGTCAGACACGGGACTGTGTTGGCAAGCCATACCCCTACATCTGACAAAAGGCCTGGTGAACAAAGTATGCAACCCTACTAGTACTCGGTATATGTCCCACACCCATGTGCCATGCACAAACAAACTTGCCTAAGATATCCCGCTATGTTGCTAGTATCATGCACATTGATGACAGATAGCAGGCATGGTGTGAATGCAGTGGCGGCACCCTGTACAGCGGTACAACAGGCACATATATGCGGACATTGTGCCTTCACTATGTTCCACACTGAATGCCTGCAACATATGTGGTGCCATCAAATGTGATCCACAGAGGCCATACAATGCTGTACACATGTGCCCTGTATGAACCCATGCCACTGACACCATGGAATACCTGTATCATACTATCAATGCAGGTGCAGGGTCGACCTGCTCACTATAAGCAGATTCCACCACACCAGGCCAGTATTGGTATATCGGGGGATAACAGGCTGTGTACACAACATCTGCCTACCAAACCAGGTACACCTGTACATGTCACTGTACAGTATTGTGGGACATGCACATCCCAGGCAATGTCCATGTGAACGACTATCAAACACAGACATGGCATGCATTGCAAACCTATGACCATACACATTGATAACCAGGATGTCAGGACAGATCATGCAGTACCCACCTGTGTGGGACATTGCAAACACTACACCCCTGCACTGCACACCATTGTCGGGTGACGCAATGCCAAGGATTACCCCTCACCCAGCCTTGTACAGCCATCTTGCACAGCCAACCGCTATACACCCATGAAGCAATGCATACATGCATGCCAGTACTGAAACCTTGTGTCTGTGTGTGGGTTGTGATGCTCCCAACCACAGTCACTACCAGTATAACCCTCGTTAGCATGCCATCAGATGTCAAACACGTTCACATGCCCTAGCTCATAGAACCTCCAGATATCTGTGGTGCACGTAGTCATGTCCATTACTGCAGTGTGGCAAACTAAGTAGTTAGGTTGTGTATTTGTGGCCCTGGCAAAGAATGTCAATGCGTGTCCATTAGATAGTGTGGTTGTGGTGACAATGGCATCCATTCACGTGGACAGCCATGTGTGCCACACCTAATGTATGTCTACTATATCTCTGTTGCAGAGGTCACTCACCTACACACATATATGTTCTTACAGCAAAGCAATATGTCGCCTTTGTGGCACATGGAGTAATGTCATGCACATGTAATAGTAATGAGTAGTCAGGGGTTTGACTCCTGTACTGTTAGGCATGTGGCAGACGATGCTTAGGGTTAAGTCTCCAAGCCCTTCCCTGGTGTACTTTGCATTTCCCACCCACACACTCTCTGGTGGAAGTGAAGGAGTAAACCTGCACAGCAGTAGCATGTGTATTGCAAGTGATGGACATGGTCAGGTGATGGCCTCTGCACCTATTGCAGTCCTCCTCTAGCTGATTGCATGTGGAACACCTGTGATGGTGTTCCCATAGCCATCCGCATGATAAACATAGTACACTATCTAGGGAAAACATGTTGGCATTTGGCCATGACAGTTACTGTGACTGGTACCTGGATATGGTGTTCTGACACGGCATCACAGATGGTATCTGGATGTACCTCAAACATTTTACACAGTGGGAAATAGCTTAAAGACAGGAGGGTGATGTGCCACACATGACTACAGCATGCAAGTGCAGCTATGCTGCATTGAGACTACTGCCTGTTTAAACATGTGTGTGGGAATGGCTATTCTGCATGTTACAATACAGACATGACAGTACTCTGTTCATGAGGGACCCCCATCAGTAGGGCCATCTGTGAACTGGTCAGTGTGTGCATCCATTTGTTTCCTGTGTTACACACTGAACACACATTTGTGCACAGCAGAATCATAGTGGGAGGACTGCAGTCAGTACATGATGATAGGGATGTGTTACTGCCATTGCATCCCTGACTGGACATGTGTCACATGAGACAGTGGTATGACAGACACTGTCTGGGGTTTCCAGTGACAAGCCAATAATGGGCAACTGTTCATAGCTGCGGTCACACGTCTACTATACATTGTACAGATGGCATGCAGTATATATGCATGTGTTGTGCTCACTCTGCAAATATGTACCATCTATTGTGTTGGGTTGATGGCAATATCTATGCATACTGTTGTAGGTAATCTTGTATGCTGTTGTGTTGGGTTGATGGTGATATCTATGCATACTGTTGTAGGTATGTAGGTTGTATGCTGGTGTCTATCACTAAGCCATATGTGGGTTTAAACTGCAACACCATAGGCTGAATGGGTTGGGAGGTCCCGGCAGAACCTCCTGTCCCACTTCAGCTGACCATGGCACTGGGCACTAGCACATCTGGGGCCCAGCCTTGGACATCAACCTCTGTTGGCTCTGCGCCACCTTCTGACTGAGGATGGAGCATGTCCCCCCCTGGGAGCAGGACCAGACAAGAACATGTCTGCTGTCGTGCGGTCCCGGACGTGTTGCGTTTGGGGCTCACTAAGGGGTTCCGAAGCCAGATACGCATGCTCAAGGGCGGAGTGTCACATATACAGGGTGATGCTGCCCCTCCTGGACAGCCCCCAGCACTGCCTCCTTTGCAGCTGTTTAGGTGCAGTGGCAGTTGCCCATGGCTGGGGAACTCCGGCCCACTGTTCTCATGGGTTTGTGAATGCCAAACACCCATCCCCATCCAGGGTGTATCCCCCCACATGTGTCATATACCATCCCTGTATGCTGTCTTTTCTGTGATCCTATCCTACCTATCCTCCACGGCCATACCTACACTCCTTCCCCTACATCTGACTCTCACCTACAAAAACATAAGGCCAATCAGCTCCTAGGACAACATCTGCCCTATACATAGCTGTCCATTTCACACGTGCCCACTGGACACATGTAACTTTTGTAATATGCATCACAACATACTCCTGTTATCCTCACCCCTGTCCCTCAGGCACACGATCCTGGTATGCACATCACTCCTAAATGGTCCAGGTACACGTGACGAGGACGACCCCATTGTACACACAACACTACCGGTCCCTCTATGGTTACCCCATTTACCTTTATCATGATGATGATGTTGCACACAGCATCTTGCAAGAGTACTGCTCACACATAATGACTGGACAGGTACTGTTGTGTTAATGTACATTACATGCACAGAGTGATGTATATGGCCAATGTACAACTATTTGCATGTATATCTGTCTGAGGGAGGCTTGAGATCACATAGAACAACACCACTACATAACATAGGCGTCGCTGGTGTTTCCCCATTTCATTCATTTGTAATGCTTTGTTGCCACATGGTATGTTCCTGATATATCTCTATATATGTATGTACTTATATGCTGGACATAAACACTCACATATACATCAACATGATGGGATACATTCCTATACTGTTGAACGACTGCGCTGTATGATATGTTTTTGGTACTGTTCATTGTCTGTATATCTGCCATGGCGTATTGGTAAATCACATTAGCTGTGTGTGCAGGTTATTGGCTCCGACACTTGTAGAGGACGTTTATTTGGTTGCAGGGCAGAACAAGGCCATTGGATACGGAGGGAGTAAGGCACATTAAAGCAGTTGGGAGCGGGTATGCGTGGGTTTGCACAGTGTTAAGCACTGCTGACCTCTTGTTGCAGAGTCTTACACTTGGTTAGCCTCTACATTGCTTTACCAGTGCAATACTCGCATACTGGTAGCCAAACATGCTTACACCAACTCACTCCCGCACTTGCAAATGCACCGACATTGGTGCTTGCATCTGTCACTCACACCCCTGGGTGGGAGCAAGGACCACAATATTACCTTGTGATGCCTATTATATTGGACAATATGACTACAGTATCGGGAATGGCTGCCCATTAGGCGATGGCATGGTGTTCGACTGTACGGAATCAGCGGCCTGTCCAGTGAATTAATCATATTATTTGTTCATAGGTTCATACTAGGCTATCTGCCCTAGGGCATTTATAAGCCTAGCCAGAGTGTGTTTGGCTTTTGCCACCCATTTTAAATTCATTTTGCTATGCCTTTTTTTGAGGTTAGTATACTGTGCCTCTGTCTAACAGTGACACAGAAGTGATAGCCGAGGTAAACCTACGATCTCCCATCCACTCATCAAGATTCCTCTTGAAGAGAGTCAATGTGGGACTCTGCATAACCTGGACTGGGATTTTATTCCAGAGTGAAGGGAGCCTCTGGGTTATGAATCTGTCCCTCCAGCATGTCCTATTTATTTCAGTGCTGAGGTTCAAGTCTCTCGGTAGTAGCTCGATGGGATTTGGATTTTCTGAGGTGCAGCATGTCCATTAATTCGGGTTGGACATGGCTTTATACGTCAGGCACCGATAGCCTCTGAGCAGGCAGCATGCCACTGAGTAGAGCTGGAGTTTCTTTAACCGGGCAACATATGGCATCTGTTTGAGCCCTTTGATCCTCTTGGTGAGGTACTTTTGGGGTCTTTCCAGTTGCTGCAGGTGTCTGGTAAGGTACATCCCAAAAGGGGTATTGTACTCAATTATGGGCCTGATGAGTGATGAGTAAAGAGGCACGATGACCTCCCCTGATCTAGATGTGAATCCCTTCATGATTAGGTGGGCTATATAAAATGTTTTTCTAACCACTTTGGCCACGTGGTTGTCAAATAAGAGATTGCTATCAACTTGGGTCCCCAGGTCCCTAATGACTTCTTCTGTACTTAATGGATTACCACCTATGTGGTAATTTGTGGCACTTTGTTTTGCCAAGGGGGATGACTATACACTTTTTGGCGTTTAGCTTGAGGCCATGGCTCTGGCACCACTTGTCTGTTTCTATGAGGCCCTTTTGGAGGATGCTTGTGCCGGCTGGAGAGTTGATTATGGCGCCCAGTTTGCAGTCATCTGCGAACTTGGTCAGCCACAGTCCTTCCATGTTGGCCTGTACCGAGAAATATATACCGAACAAGAGGTCACAGGACTGAGCCTTGTGGGACGCCACTTGTAACTGGTTTGGAGTCTGACATGGCTCCAGCAATTCTAACCATGTGGGTTCTGTCCTTGAGCCAGTTTGCAACCCATCTAGTGACATAGGGGTTTATATTTAAGCTGGTGAGCTTATCTATAATGCCCGAGTGGGGTATTGTATCGAAGGCTTTTGCGAGGTCCAGGTAGGCTGTGTGCACCACCTTCCCCTCGTCAATGGCCTTGGTGACTGTTTCAAAGAAATTGACCAGGTTTAAGAGGCAGGATCTGCCCTTAACAAAGCCAAACTGGGTAGGATCCAGTATCTGTCGGTCCCCAATATCTTTATTTATGAGGTTCATGATGATCCTTTCCATAGTTTTGCAGACCAAGCTAGTCAGGCTTATGGGGCGATAGTTTCCAGGATCCGTTGAGGCACCACCTTTGTGGAGAGGGACCACTGTTGCTGTACGCCACTCTTTGGGTACATATCCTGTAGTAAGGCTAAGATTGAACAGTAGTTTTATGTTTGGGTTTAGCTCTTCTTGGAGTTCATGTAGGGCAGCCGGGACACCATCTGGTCCCATTGATGCTGTGTTTTTGCTTTGAGAGGCGGCTCTTACCTGAACATCTGAGATGTCAGGGGGGCAGCACTCTGTTGGGATAGATATTTGCCCTTTTGGTGGGGAGGGGGGGAGAAGCTTGCACTGTACCTGTCAGCTAGGATGTTGGCAATGTCTGTGGGCTCGGTGTATTTTTTGTCATTTTGGACTAATTCTTAGTATATCTGGGAATTCCCACCCAGGTTCCTAACATAACTAAAGAAAGCCTTGTGATTATCCTTAGTGTCCTGTGCAATATTTCTCTCGAAGCTGGCCTTAGACGATTTTATGAGTGCCCATAGTTTTTTGCTAATACTGATCAGAGATGCCTTCCCTTTTTGGGATTTTGCTCTATCATGTAGTAGCTTCCTCCTTCTATTGTATAGTTTGTTTATGGCTGGGGTCCACCAGACAGGACGTCTGCCTTTGGAGGATTGGGTCTTGGTTTTATTTGGGATTGCATGATCCATGCATTCCTGAAGGTGTTCATAGAATGCGTTTATAAAGGATTCTGCGGTCTGGGCGCATTTTCCACAGGCCCGGGGCTTTGAAGGATTTCCTCGGTTTTGAGGCGTGAAATTTGCTTTAGAAGTTTTTCACTGTGGTTTTCTGGGCAGGGGGTGGGTCGGGATGTGAATATCCAGTGAGATTAGTTTATGGTCTGATCTTACCAGTGAGGGATACACTTCTGGTCTGGAGCATAGTGTTCCCATGTTGGTGATGATCAGGTCCAGTATGTTTTCCCCTCTTGTGGGAGTGGTAAGTTGTTCCATAGCATTTGAGTTTATAAATTCTAGGAACCTTTGGGCTAGGGTGTTGGAGCTAGAGTAATGCTCCCAGTCTATGTTTGGGTAGTTGAAGTCGCCCAATATAATGGTGTTTGGAGAGACCTTCATATTTTCCAGTATTCTCAGGAAGGCCGAGTGGGGTTCCTGTGTTTGGGAGGGTGGTCTGTAGCATGCTATAAACTGGAAGGCAGTTTTACCCACAGTTAGTTGCACATGGATAGTCTCTGATGCTTCGTGCTGTGCCACCAACCTGGAGGTGTGGGTATCTTTGACGAATATTGATACTCCCCCTCCTTTTGTGGTTCGGTCCAAGTTTTGGGGCCGAAAAGCATGGTATGAGGTATAACCTGGTAGTGCTGGTCTTGTGTGTTCCTCATACAATCTGCTCCCATCTGGCTGATACATGGGAACCAAGACTCTTCAATACAGACAAGTAATTGGGTTTTGGGAGCCACATCCGTCGGCCGAGTCATGCTACCGCAAATCTATTATAGGTTTGCCACCTTTTCAGTTGGCCAAGGTGGGACTTTAGGGTTAACACCTGTCCCACTTTATGAGGGACAGTCCCTCTTTAGGCAGTTGTGTCCTGCGAAAATAATCAAGACATAACAAATGTCCTGATTACAGGACAGTATTATATTCTACGTTTCTTTAATAGTTGCATAAAACAGTTATTTTATATATGAAACTTCTATATGTTATGTGAAGTAGCATAAGCAACTCAAATGTTACTAGAATAAGCTTTTATTTGTGCAGATAAGTATAATTCTGTACTATGCACGGCTGTAGGTATGTTTTGTCCTGGAAAGTCTGACATTTCTACAGAACCTTTCCTCCTAACATCACTAGTTCTAGGAGGGTGTAGTTGGGACTGAGTTAGATTCTGATTCGTAATCACAGACGTCCCTGGTAATTGGGTACAGTTCAATGATATGGTCCCTATGTGTTCCCCCAATGGTTTATGGACTATCCAGTAGATGTGCTCTTAAGGTTTGGGAGGTATGGGCATCTGCTAAACCCACAACGGAATATTACTTACATCCACGGGGCGGTCCTAATATGGCTCTGCCAGGCAACACCTGCACGCCTAGGCCCATAATCGCATACCCATAATTCCCCTACCTGCCACTCCTCTGCAGCACTCATCCTTACTGTGGGCGCAGGTGGGGTATAAAAACACCCCTACACACTGCCCACTCTCCCCGTGTCGGGACACATGTTGTACGTTGTGTCAACCTATGTGTTATCAGGCTTGCACAACCTACTGGTCCGTGTACAGCTACATCGTGGTCGCATCAATCTTTACAGGGCTTGGCAACAAGAACTAAATTTTTGGTGTCCCACAAGGGACATCGCTGTCCATGTTTAAAGTGTAGACTTTGTAGATTTCTCCCACTGGTAGTTTCCTGCCGGTGGCCTGGGAAGCAGTGATGTATTTACCTTTATTGCGTGTCTGTATGTCTCACCGGCCTAGCTGGGGGGGTGGGAGGTAGACGTTTGTTTATTGGACCTCCCACCAACATATGCCCAGACTTTACTGTAACATATATATATCTGTTTACATTAATATATACAGATATATCTGCATATGTATGCATACATGTATATTCATATCTTGCTGTATTATATATATATATATATATATATATATATATATATATATATATATTTATATAAAATCTAACATATGGGTCTACGGTTGTCTGCATATGTATAGAGTCATATGTGGGTATGTATCTGTATTCTTTCTCTGTATGTATACATTCGTACTACGGTGAGGGAGAAGCATATCTCTATCTTGTTATGGGTACATATACACACACATAGCTCTACTTATATACGTCTACATCTGGTTATTCCGTTCCATGCCATATAGATTACACTTTGCTTTAGTGGGTCTCGCAGTGGGTATGGCTGCTCGTTGGGCGATGCCTCTGCCCAATGAACACATTCGCTTGCATACCTAGGGCTGTCCATATTGCCCAACATCAGCCAACACCTGCACACCTAGACCCATAAGAAGCTACCCATACTTCCCCCATCCTCACCTTCTCGACAACACCCATCCTTAGTCTGGGACCTGACGGGTTCTGAACACACCACTATACGCTGCCTACTCTCCACTTCACGGGACTCATTTCATACAATTGTCTTGGCCCATGGGTAATCTGGGTTACCCACCCCTGTATTCCGAGTCTGTATACACTGCGGACAAAATGGACGATCTATCGCATTCCATGGTTTGGCCAATTTTTGGGGTGTCCCACAAGGGATGCTCCACTATGTATTCCATGATTAGAATCCATGGGTTTACTGTGTCCCCCCCCCCCCGGGTGTATCCTGCCTGTGGTCTGGGGAGCAGTGGACACTTTACATTGCTTGCGTGTATAGTTCCCATGTCTGGCTGTAGGGGGGGCATACTGCATGTGTCATGTGTCTTGCCTGGGCTCCTCACTTCCATTGCCACAACCTGTGAACAAATGTCATTCCTGTGTGCTTTTTCCCATCATAGCTGTATATCTCTATATATCTACGCACACACACACACATACACATGTATTTATATATGTGCATATATGTGTGTGTGTGTGTGTGTGTGTGTGTATATATATATATATATATATATATATATATATATATATATATATATATATATATATATGTCTGATATATATATATATATATATATATATATATATACACACGTATATGTATGTCTGATATATATATATATATATATATATATATATATATATATATATACACATACATATATATATATATATGGGTCTATATGACTTGGTCGACAGTTCATATGATCGACAGTTTATTTGGTTGACAGTTCATTTGATCGACAAGCATTTTAGATGGGGGGCTTCATCCCCCACACCCCCCAATGTGGGGGGCTGTGCCCCCCACCCCCCCCCAACTATATATATCAACTCCAGGGTCACACAACATTGGGGAAGGGGGAAAATGCTTGTCGATCAAATGAACTGTCGACCAAATAAACTGTCGATCATAGGAACTGTCGACCAAGTCATATAGACCCATATATATATATATATATATATATATATATATATATATATAGATATATATATATATACACATCTGTGTGTCTGTAAACCAATACATTCCCCACTCATACGCACTTACACATGCGTAATGCTGTTTATATATGCTTCACCAGCATACTAGTGCCTTATTCATTATGACACTGACACTTCACTCCAGTTATCTTGTAACTGGTATTTAGCATGTTATACAGAGGACAGATGTCGCAATATGTTCATGTACGGATTACCGATGGTAATTGGAATGTGATACAGTGTGATTCGTCCCGTCCCTCTTCTGCACAGCCTATTATTCCATCTACTGTTGATGTCTGTATATGCACATTCCTATTATTTATGTCAACAAATGGAATGCATGTGTTACAGAGACTGTACTTCAACATATTGTTGTCTGCATGTGTGTATGCATATATACCTATTACGAACAAGTTGACCTCTATGGGGCGGTCCATTAGAACCGGGCCATCCAACCCTGGCACGCCTGGATCCATAATTGCATACCCATAGTTCCTCCACCCCACCTGTGTTGAATTTACACACGTAACATCCATTATCCACTTGTTATCGCAGCCATGACACACCTTTACACATTGCCCTCTCCAGAGCATTTGGGGCCCTACACATATTTTGTCCCACCTCGTGTATTCACAGGCTCTCCTGCCATGTAATATTTGCACATACGTGCCTTTCCAGGGGTTATGGATTACGGCCATTTGCGCATTATAATTTTTGGTGGTCCCAGCATGGACTACATTCCGTCTGTGTGTAAAGTAGACTTAGCAGTTCAACTATGTTATTCCCACTGGTAGAACCCTGCCTGTGGTGTGAGTAGCGGTGCTCTGCTCACTCCTGGGTAGCTTTTTATGACATACGCTGATAGCACTATATAATACCATATTTGCTCTTGATTCCCTTCACAACCCTTGTGTATGGTTTATTGTTACGACGTTCATTCTTCATATATATATATATTACATCTGTACATACAAACATACATTTCCTATGCTGGGAGCTGCTTACACCCGCACAGGCGCACTCGCCTATGCTTACTGTGCATTACATATGTTTACTGCCGCTTATTTGTGCTTACTTGTGCCTTATTCATTATGGTAGTACCACTATGATTGAAGGGATCTGGTTAATAGTCCCATGTGATACACACGTTCACCTTTACATGTTTAAATGCCGGCTTTACAGCAGAGCAACATTCATTCCACAAGGAAAATGATATTTGCTATAGTCGAACTTGAACCGTGAATGCCTGTTCATTAGGCGAATGCTCTAACCACTACACTATTGGTGTTCTGCTTCATTTATATGTATACCCATGGTTCGAAGTTACCCGAGCACATGCCTCAACACTTCATTTACACAGCAGGCATCCATTTTCCTGTTAGGAAAACCGCACTACTACACATGCGCCATTCCCGACTGCTCTGGACCCGTGCTGCATGTTGACTCACTCCGAGTATATTCAGACCTCCAAAGCCTATAGTCCTGGCACATACGTGTGTTTGATTGTCAGAGTGTTCATGTGGTCATCCGGATTTAGGCTTCTCCGACTGGGGACCGGGACAGCACTGTACCTGTTTGAAAGTCAGATTTAGCATGTGGACAAGGTTACTCCCACTGTTAGCATCCTACCTGTGGTTAGAGATGCAGGGATTTTGGCCACCTCTGGCCAGCTTCTTATGTCAGCACTAGGTAATACGAGTGTTCCGCTGCTATATTCCTTCGCATTCATTATGAATACTTTCTTGTTCCCATGTTCGTTCAGTGTGTGTGAGCGTGTGTCTGTATGTGTATATATCTATATATATATATATATGTATATATATATATATATAAAACTAAATATATATATATATATATATATATATATATATATATATATATATAGCTGCCACCCTTTCAAATGGCCAAAGTGGGACATATTTGGTACAAACGTCAAGATTTTGCAGGCCGACACATACTCACAGCCAGTACAAAGGACAGAACCTCACTTTTATACCTAACTGACAGCTTATTCTTGTAGCATTTTAGTTGCTTATTCAGTTTCTTATGACATTTAGGTGTTTCAGATACAGAATAACTGTTTTATGCAACTATTACATAAATATAGGACACATTTTTGTCATTAAATCTCAGGAAATCTGCCAACTGACACCAAGTGTACAGGACAAAACTGCCCAAAGAGGGACTGTCCCTCGCAAAGTGGGACAGGTGGTTACTCTATATGTGTGTGTGTATATATATATATATATATATATATATATATATATATATATATATATATATATATATATATATATATATGTACATAAGCATACATACACATCTATATGATTTAATTACTTTGGTCATACTGTTGAATGACTGTGCTGTCTGCTATGTCTGTGATAACATCGACTTTAGGTATAACTGCCGTGGCTTAGTGGTAAATCACACTGACTGTGATTTGTAGGGTCCAGGTGTCGGGCCTGGCCGACGCGGTATATTGTGTTGCTAGGCGGAACAAGGGCCATTGGACAAAGGGTGAGTGCAACACTTTTCAGCTGCGGTTTTCCATTTAACCGCCTATTCACATCACGCAACATCCTTCTACATTCTTACTGTGATACGTCACCCCAGTTCACATTTCATTGGTATTATATCGTTATACAGCATAAAAATAGCAAGATATGCTCGTATACGGATTACGCGTTATAAATGGTGTGTGCTGCAGTCGAACCGGCAACGTCTGCTCGATAGTCGGATGCTCTAACCACTACACTATTGGTGTTCTGCTTCATTTATATGTATACCCATGGTTCACAGTTAACCGAACACACGCCTCAACACTTCACTAACACAGCAGGCATCCATTTACCTGTTAAGAAAACCGCACTACTACACATGCGCCATTCCCTACTGCTCTGGACCCTTGCTGCATGTTGACTCACTCAGAGTATATTCAGACCTCCAAATCCTATAGTCCTGGCACATACGTGTATTTGATTGTCAGGGTGTTCATGTGGTCATCTGGGTTTAGGCTTGTCTGACTGGCCCTGTACCTAATTGAAAGTCAGACTTAGCACGGGGACATAGTTCCACTTTTAGTGTCCTACCGGTGGTTGGGGATGCAGAGGTGCTGGCCAGCCTGATATAAAAGCACTAAATATTATGGGGGGTTCCGCTGCTGTTTCCCTTCACATTTGTTATGACTGCTATATTGTGGCCATGTTCACTCTTCATATCTATATATATATCTATATATATATATATATATATATATATATATATATATATATATATATATATATATATATATATATATATATATATATATATATATATATATATATATATATATACCTAAATATATCGGTCTGTACATACTCATGCATATACACCTACATGCTTATTTACATTTCCCATACCATTGAATCACTGCCACTTACCTTCGCGCATACACGCTTGGATACCCGCTTAGGGTTGCCACCTTTTCAAATGGCCAAAGTGGGGCATTTTTGGGACACGCATCAGATTTTACAGGCTGACACATACCCACTGTCAGTACAAAGGTTAGAACTTTACTTATTTGCCTAAATGAAAGCTTATTCATGTAGCAGTTTAGTTGCTTATTCTGTTTCTTGTAACATTTAAGTGTTTTACATACAGAAATAACTGTTTTATGCAAATGTTACATGAAATATGGGACATAATTATTCCCTACAATCTCAGGACATTTGCCATTTTATTATTTTTGGTCAGGACACAACTGCCCAAAAAGGGACTGTCCCTCGCAATGTGGGACAGGTGGTAACCCTACTTACGTCCGTTTTAAAGCGCCTTAAACACCCTATATCCGACTGCCACTATGAAAATGTGAAAGGTATATATTCCCGATAATGCATGTGGGGAGACGTGCATCACGGTCAGGTGTTTAATCCCGGGTCGTAGGTTCTGCAGGACTGGCTGGAGGCTGAGCAGGGTTGTGGACAACTACTGCTCATACAACTTGTGTCCAGATGTCTACAGAACTGGACATCGTGTCGTGGCACCAAGTCTAATGTTTAGAAGGGATACTTATCCCATGAGGGATATCCAAAAACTGTGGGGACCAATGACCTTGATTCTTTTGGCTTTACAAAAATGAGGTAGGGTTATACATGCAAGGGATACATAGTTTGCAATCCTGAGACTGCCCAGGGTGAGAGTGCCTACTAGATATGAGTAGGGGTCACTATGTGCAGATATGGCTGCGCCAAGCTAGCAGCCTGAGTATGGGTGGTTTTGGTGGACGTTCAGGAAGGGGGGGTGGGGTGCTGTGGAGGGGATGATGGGTATTAAATTATGTATCCAGGTGTGTTTGGGTTGGATGGCTCAGTTCAGGCCAGACCATTATGTGGGTATGTGCTGGTAACGTTTCTGTACATGTGTATCGCACATTTTAGTGTTAATATGTTTGTGGGATTGTGTTCTACAGTATGGCCTGTCAGATTGTACTGCAGATGTGAATGTTTGTTCTTTGGTTTTCTTTCTGATTCACCCACTGCTCCCTCGTACACCTCCATTTCACCTATTGTGCATCCGACCCAGTCTCCCCTTGCCGAATTATTACATTACCAGTCACCCCCCACACCCATATTACACACACACACCATCCATCCCTTCTCTGGTTGATGGCCCATGGCACAGTCAACAGGACACATTGCATACACTACATATCTCTGGTACCAATATGGTTGTGAGGACGACCCTAGCATTTTTGGTCTTCCACATGCTGTACTTCACGCACATAGGTACACGCAAATACTTATCTTTCATGACATGGTAGGTAGACCCGGGTAATACCCATTCATCTTTGGGCCGTCCAGACAAGGATGATTTGGACCGCAAATGGGCAGATATTGAGCAAATGCTCTGACCATTGGTAGGGTTGCCACCTTTTCATCTGACAAAAATGGGATATTTTCGGGACACACATCAGATTTAACAGGCCAACACATACCCATGGTCAGTACAAAGGATAGTACTTTAGTTTTATGACTAAATGAAAGCTTATTGTTGTAGCAGTTTAGTTGCTTATTCTGTTTCATTTAGTTGATTATTCTGTTTCTTGTAACATTTAGGTATTTTACATACAGAAATAAGTATTGTATGGAACTATTACATAAAATATGGAATATACTTTTGTCCTACAATCGCAGGACATTTAACATTTATAATGGTTTTGGTATGGACACAACTGCCCAGAGGGGGACTGTCCCTCACAATGTGGGACAGGTGGTGACCCTAACCATTGGGCTAGGCTTAGCAAATGGCAGTGGCGCGCTAACAAGCTGCATTTCGCTTCCACTTGGTATAACAATCAACACTACAATGGAATACGGACACAGGGTTTTAAATGTCATTTGTTCAAGGGACGGGGACTCAATATTCAGCTACGTGCCTTTGTGTTTACTTGTATTTTGGTTTTCGCAAAACTGTCTTGTATGCTTTGCATACATTTCAGTATCCACGGACACTGACAGGAGTGATTATTATTAGTGGTAGGCTGTACTAGTCAGCATTTTAGGTTGCGCGTATTCAGCCGACATGTTCATGCCTCGTGCAGTGCTTAGACACGCCCCCTGCACTCGCTCACGTTCCCTATGCACGTGGACGTTGCGGCAGCGAGCCTTCATTAATATGCATGTGTTGCTGCTGTGCCATCTCTACGGTGCACAGTCGGCGCAAGGCTAATGCCGTCCTTGCACGGAGCTTCATAAATCCCAGGGACAATTTCTTAGGTACTTAATAACTTCCGGTAGGACATTGTAAAGTGGGGAGGCTACAGGACTTCCAGGAGTATTTGGGGTTAGAGTAAGGCAATAAGGGTAATGAACACAAGGACTGGTCCTGAAACCCAAGAAGCCGGTAAGGAAAAACGATGAGCAGTTGTTGTAGGCTGAAGTCAGTGCCATGGCTAGAACTAGAAGTTAAGTAATCCGTTTAGAGCGCGAGAGTAGGGGAGTTACAGTATCAAACGTACGCTGGCCACTATAATTCCTATGCTGCAGGCTAGGGTTTGCTTAACAGAGAAAAAAAAAAAAACAAATCTAATGCCAAAAACAAAGATATAATAGTAGTGGGATGGGGAGGTCTACAATATAGTAGCCACGTTAGTGTGCAAACCACTACCCTAGTTTAGTCAAATGCACAGGTTAAGTCAAACTACAACTGCATATGGATAACAGAGACGTACGTACAGCAGTACCTTGAGGTGGAGGTCACACTTGTGGCATTTGTTTGCTGTGAAGTTGAACTTCCAGGGCGGTTGTTACATGGAAGGGGGGGGGCTGGACAATCTTGGTTAACGAACTGCTGAGTGAGTACAGCAGTAGCTTGAGGTCACACTTGAGGCACTTGCTTGCTATGAAATTGGATTTCCAGGGCAGCTGGTATCTGGAAAGGGGGTGGACAATCTTGGTTAACAAACTGTAGGGTGAGTGGTGAGCACACTACTCTCAGGGGCCAGGAGCTGGAGCTAAGGTCTAGGCTTTGTGCTTTAAAAGTCTGTATCCAATAACATTTCTTCTATTCCCCACCAGATTCCAAACCCTCTTTCTTATGCTCACCCTTTTATCTCAAGCTACTAACTATAAAAGACACTGTAACTGCCCTACAGCAAATACATATTGATAGCCCACTCACTATAGATGGCCTTGCCCCACAGTTCATCTACCACTCTAGGTAATTTATACCTTCTCCCCCAACACATTCTCAATCTGTGCTTAACCCAAAAGACAATGCTTAATATTCGGAAATCAGTAACAGTGATCCTTGTACATAAACATTCCAGTCACCCCAAAACTTCATACTAGTGGCCCATCTCCATGCACCCTACCATAGGAAAGCTCCTAGGAAACTTACGTCATCCCACCACATACAATATATCAGAAAACACATTTTTCATGCACACAACTTGGCTTTTGGTCAAGCAGTAGCACTGTGAATGTAATTTGGATCCTGACAGATGAAATATTAAAAGCAATGAATACCAGACAGTTCACAGACAGCATCTGATCTTGTGGACCAGATGCTTGTATTACACCACTTGTTAAACATAGGACTCAGTCAAGACACTATTCCCTGGTTCAGAAATTCTCAGACTGTCACTTCACTGTGAAAATTCATTCATCCATCTCTCCCACTTCCATACTCAAAAAAAGGTGAACTCCAAGGCTCAATCCTGTGTTCCCTCTTTTTTTCCATCGACATTAATAAACTTCCCCTGAGCTACCTCATCTGCCACTACTTCTTTAAGCAGATGACTTGATCCTTCTTCTTCTCTTTTGGCTGTTCCCGTTAGGGGTCGCCACATGGGGATCATCTGTTTCCATTTCTTCCTGTCCTCCTAGACCACTTAAATCATTCAATCCCACTATTACAAAAGGAGCTCCAAGCAGACTTAAACTCCGGCATCAGTTGGTCAATAACAAGTACCTACTACTAAGTCCACCAAAACAAGACCATGCTTTTAATAACAGCCTAAAGAACTGCCAAATAACTTCCCCATCTTGACTGTCCAAACACTCACTCAGAAAATACCAAATCCTTTAAATATCTAAGCGTCTGGTTAGATCCATCACTAAACTTCACTCTCCATCATGATAGCACTAGGAAACAAATTTAACACACTTCTATTCCAGGCCAAAAAAGTCTCCCTATTCCTGTCCAGGGCCACTAGAACAGCAATAGACAAAAGTTATCCTCCTTACCCAGCTCAAATACGGCCTTCCTTTAATGACATCAGCATCAAAAAGGAACACCAAACATATCCAAACTATAGAAAACTGCATCTGTAGGTTCATCACCCTTTTCACAAAACGTGAACCAACTACTCAACCCTAGAAAAGGCAAACTGGCTTCCAGTGCAACAAAGATGTCAGCTTTTCTGGGCTCTCTATTATTCAAACTTGTTAACAATCAAACCATTTCTCAGCTGGCAGCCAAATTTAAACGATCTCCCCTACCACAACCTCACAGGCCGCAGTAGCTCTGGTCCTTTCCTTCAAGCTGCCAATACCACGCTTTGCTGCACAGACCACTCCCCTACCACAACCTCACAGGCCGCAGTAGTTCTGGTCCTTTCCTTCAAGCTGCCAATACCACACTTTGCTGCACAGACCACTCCCCTACCACAACCTCAGAGGCTGCAGTAGCTCTGGTCCTTTCCTTCAAGCAGCAAATACCACGCTTTGCTGCACAGACCACTCCCCTACCACAACCTCACAGACCACAGTAGCTCTGGTCCTTTCCTTCAAGCTGCCAATACCACGCTTTGCTGCACAGACCACTCCCCTACCACAACCTCACAGGCCGCAGTAGCTCTGGTCCTTTCCTTCAAGCTGTCAATACCACGCTTTGCTGCACAGACCACTCCCCTACCACAACCTCACAAGCCGCAGTAGCTCTGGTCCTTTCCTTCAAGCTGCCAATACCACGCTTTGCTGCACAGACCACTCCCCTACCACAACCTCACAGGCTGCAGTAGCTCTGGTCCTTTCCTTCAAGCTGCCAATACCACGCTTTGCAGCACAGACCACTCCCTACCATAACCTCACAGGCTGCAGTAGCTCTGGTCCTTTCCTTCAAGCTGCCAATACCACACTTTGCTGCACAGACCACTCCCCTACCACAACCTCACAGGCCGCAGTAGCTCTGGTCCTTTCCTTCAAGCAGCCAATACCACACTTTGCTGCACAGACCACTCCCCTACCACAACCTCAGAGGCTGCAGTAGCTCTGGTCCTTTCCTTCAAGCAGCCAATACCACGCTTTGCTGCACAGACCACTCCCCTACCACAACCTCACAGACCACAGTAGCTCTGGTCCTTTCCTTCAAGCTGCCAATACCACGCTTTGCTGCACAGACCACTCCCCTACCACAACCTCACAGGCCACAGTAGCTCTGGTCCTTTCCTTCAAGCTGCCAATACCGCGCTTTGCTGCACAGACCACTCCCCTACCACAACCTCACAAGCCGCAGTAGCTCTGGTCCTTTCCTTCAAGCTGCCAATACCAAGCTTTGCTGCACAGACCACAGTTAATTCCTGGTTCAGTTTTGGTCACAACTAAAAATGTTTCTTATAAAAGCAGTCAGTTGTCAGCGCTACTGTTTGGACAACATTACCTGATCACCTCAGTATATTTCTCCAGCCTTTGCTACACACTTGATTGCTCTGCTCTACCTAGTCTCACAGCTGCTGCCCTACTAAACCTTATCACAGTGTTTTATGAAAAGCAGCATCAGGGAAAACCCAGCAAGCAAAGAAATTCACTATCGACCGCTTACCTATCAGCTTAAGTCCCAACATAAAACATTTCTCCCCGGGTCTCCTTGTACCAAGATGGAGTTTCCCGGCAATCAAATGTCAATAAATGTCAACAAACAAATACATTCACAAACTCATTTTTAAGCCTTCTAGCTGCCCTTCCCTCTCCACCTCCTTAACCCCTTATATCCCAAATCGCCTACTAAGATCAAAAAGCCAAAACCTCCTTCAAGTACATACACCATTACGACCTCCTGGCCAATTCCTGCTTTCATACTCCCTATCCAAACTTTGGAACTCACTTCCATCCCATCTTCGAACTGTATCACATCTCCCTAACTTTAAATCCTTCTTACACTCCTACTAGTCCTCTAAATGGATGTGTCCCTGCTCCGTCCCTACTTGAACCCCGATCTCTTCCCCGACTCCCCATACTATTCCTTACAACTTCCGAGTTCTACTACCACTGCCTGACTGTTCTCTACCCCACTTACTGTACTATATTTATGTCTTTCAGAACTCCAGCCTTTGACACATATCATCCACTACTGCACATTTCTACTAAAACTTTTTCTACCTTCAGAATGTTCCATTGCCTACTGAATATTTTACCCACCTCTGCTACATTTGATGTAAATACCACCATTTGTACTTTGCCTCTAGTTAACTTCACCTTTGTCTTATTATCTCATTTTAACATGTATGAGCTATCTATTACTGTCTATACTGTAATTTCTATATTGTAATTTGCTTGTTTTATACTGTACTGTTTTATATTGTAATTTGCTTAGTTATGGAGCTTTTCTCCCCGGGCCTCCACTGAAAATGGGTTCTTCTGGCCCACTGGACATCCCGGTCATCAAACTGAAACAAATAAATAATGTATACATTAGACTCAGATTATGCTACGCAAGTCTGATTCTGGCATATATCCCTCGTAATTTTTTTTTTCTGTTTACAATCGATGAAACACTGCAGTTTCATACCTATTGTTGAGAAAATAGATGCTGATGCTAAACATGTCATTGTGTTTATTTAAATGGCCCCGTCATGTCCTCATATTTTTGCAAATTCCTTATAAGTCATACTTAGTAATAATTCAGAAACTGTATGCCAACTGAAAACCTGCTGCTCTTAACTTGCCAGATTTTACCACACATTATTTTATTTTACATTTGTTAACTGGAGGTGTCTGACTGAGCCGAAAAGGCCCTGTGTGTCGTAAAACTTTCGATTCTGTAGTAAATCGCCGAGAATTTCAGTCAGTAATGCCAGGCAGACCCACGTTGTTGCTCTTCTACTAACTTTTTAAATGGACAGAAAACAGTATTTATATACCGGCATCTGTATTTTTGACGGCTACTTATACACGGTCCAGTGAGCTCCACAAACTTAAAATACATAAAATAAATGTCACTAAATCAATAAATGGGACGTCCGAGCTCTAACTTCCTACCCAGGGCTCTCCCGTTCTACAAATTTGTCTGAAAAATTAAACGAAGTTGTGATGTAAAAACGAATTTACCTACCCATAATGCTTGGAATTTTGCAATCTACAGTGATACTGCAGTGATAATTTTTCTTCCAGGGTATGAAGAACAAAAAAATTAATTTATTCAATAACAATGTCAGATTAAACCGTTTATTTTCAAGTCATTAATGATATTATGTTTTATAGTCCTTATATTAATAAAGATGCAAAGACATGCTGTGGACGGGTAGCCGAATTTGTTTTTGTTACTTGTGAACTACCTCACAGTAATTATTTTATCAGATCTCAGTGTTGTGTGTGACACTGAGACAAAATTAAGGTAGTTATTTTTTGGGGTCTTGGTGGAGTGTGTGACTCCGAGGCTGTAACAATTTTAAAAAAGTAGATTATTTGCATTTTAAGTTTTTATTTTCCTGTTTTTTTTAATCAGTGAACTTTCTGCATATTTTTAATTTCTTATTCAAAATTGAACTTTTTTAAAAAAGAAATAACTTAAATTGTTTGATACAGGAGACAATAATGTGATGATTACCTCACCTTTTAATAGCAACACCTACCTGCCCAATAATACACTTATTTTTAAGAATGAAAGTCAGTTCCACCCTGTATCAGTGAACCTGAACCATTAAACTTTTCAGTACAAGCTAATGTTTGTCTTTCGACTTTTTCCCAGCAAGGGGTCGCCACAGTGGAAGTCCAGTCCACTAATGATTGGCAGTAGTTTTTTTTTATGAAACGCCAGCTTGACACCCAACCTTCAACGAAGGCACGCCCATTTACACACCCATATCTTTTGAACACTACCTAACCGCAGGGAGGACATGCAGACTCCGCACAGAAACCACTCCCAAGCCAAACTGAGAATCAAACAGGAGAACCTCTTGCTGTGAGGTAACAACGCTACCGCTGTACCACCACGGCATTTGGTACAAATTAATGATATGGCTTATTTATTTCAATTTGTCAACTGGAATTACAACACAGTTCAACAAGCAGTACAACTCACCATTCCATACCTCTCAGCCTCAAATCTGGACAAGGCCTAAAATAATGTGTGTAGGTGGGGGGGGGGGGGAGTCAAAGGCCCAATAACAGGGACAGATTTTAAATATTGTTCTTATACACTAAGACACTTGCTAGAATAACAATGTTTGTGTTAGCATATATTTTATAAATCATCTTCGTTTGGCTGTTCCCATTCTGTTTCCATTTCTTCCTGTCCTCCTAGACCACTTAAATCATTCAATCCCACTATTACAAAAGGAGCTCCAAGCAGACTTAAACTCCGGCATCAGTTGGTCAATAACAAGTACCTACTACTAACTCCACCAAAACAAGACCATGCTTTTAATAACAACCTAAAGAACTGCCAAATAACTTCCCCACTGCACATTCTTGACTGTCCAAACACTCACTCAGAAAATACCAAATCCTTTAAATATCTAAGCGTCTGGTTAGATCCATCACTAAACTTCACTCTCCATCATGATAGCACTAGGAAACAAATTTAACACACTTCTATTCCGGGCCAAAAATGTCTCCCTATTCCTGTCCAGGGCCACTAGAATGGCAATAGACAAAAGTTATTTATTTATTTTACATTTGTTAACCGGGCTAGTCTAGCTGGATATATGTCCATTTTCAGTAGAGGCCCTGGGAGAAAAGTTCCACATAGAAGACTTACGCAAACAGTACATTAAACATTAATTACAAGAATCTTGTGAGACGATAACGTGTTCCAAGGTAACAAAAACATTTTTTTTTTTTTACTATGAGAAGAGGGAGAAGGATTTAGAAGTATGTGGTAGACACCCAAAGCAAAGTGATGAGCAGGAATAAGAGAACAAAGTAGTTAAAAATGGGATTGGAAGAATTAGGTGTAGGGTAGTAAGTTGTTAAGACAGTAAGATGACTAATTCAGTTGTTCCTAGTTACAGTAAGTCAGCCTAAATGGTTGTGGACTTAAAGTTGCAGAAAGAGAGATGTAAAAAAAAAGAAAAGGCAAACTGGCTTCCAGTGCAACAAAGATGTCAGCTTTTCTGGGCTCTCTATTATTCAAACTTGTTAACAATCAAACCATTTCTCAGCTGGTAGCCAAATTTAAATGATCTTCCCTACCACAACCTCACAGGCCGCAGTAGCTCTGGTCCTTTCCTTCAAGCTGCCAATACCACTCTATGCTGCACAGACCACTGCCCTACCACAACCTCACAGGCCACAGTAGCTATGGTCCTTTCCTTCAAGCTGCCAATACCACGCTTTGCTGCACAGACCACAGTTTATTCCTGGTTCAGTTTTGGTCACAACTAAAAATGTTTCTTATAAAAGCAGTCAGTTGTCAGCGCTACTGTTTGGACAGCATTACCTGATCACCTCAGTATATTTCTCCAGCCTTTGCTACACACTTGATTGCTCTGCTCTACCTAGTCTCACAGCTGCTGCCCTACTAAACCTTATCACAGTGTTTTATGAAAAGCAGCATCAGGGAAAACCCAGCAAGCAAAGAAATTCACTATCGACTGCTTACCTATCAGCTTAAGTCCCAACATAAAACATTTCTCCCCGGGTCTCCTTGTACCAAGTTGGAGTTTCCCGGCAATCAAATGTCAATAAATGTCAACAAAACACTAAGATATGCGAGAGATGCACTTATACAGCCAAACTGGAGGCTAAGCTGTCTCCACCCACGACTGGAACAGTCAAGAGGAGAAGGTTAACACTTGTGTCACACCTCCAGCCACACATAGACCTACTAAACCAGCACTGGCAGAAAATACACATAAGTACACAAAATCATACTTGGTGGCTCTAAATAAACACCTGCAAAAGCATCAGAGACCTCCAAAGCAGACACCCAAACAACCTGCAACTCTTATCACAAACCAGACAACACATAAAACACAAAATCAGTGTGCCACACAATCACAGCCCTTAAGGCAAAATAACATACCTAACACACTAGTAATAGGTGACTCTATAGTCAGGCACACTGATGTCCCACTTACTAGGCTGTACAAGCAGAAGGTTACTGTTAGCTACCTGTCGGGATCCAGACTCCGCCACATAACACAAGCACTCAGGTCACTCCAGAACAAGTACAAGTATGACTCTGTCATTGTTCATGTTGGTGTGAATGACCTGTGACGTACCTCCCTGGACTACATGAAAAGAGACATGGAAGAGCTCTCTGATCATGTAGCCCAGGCTGGTATGACCCTGACCCTGAGTAGCATCCTGCCCTCACCAAGAATGATACATCAGTATAAAGAGAAAATGATCTATTTCAACAATTAGCTAAGCTTCTGGTGTCATTCAAAGGGGATTCAGTGTCTGTCAGCCTGCGATGACATGCTCGACAAGCCGCGTTACTTCGCAAGAGATGGCTTGCTACTGTCACCCCTAGGCTTTCAAATACTGGCCAATGCTCTTGCTGCCCCCATAGTGCCTTTTTTAGGCAAGGCTCAAAAGTCAAACCCACCTCCACAAACAGCACAATTAACAAAAAACTGAGGGTTGTGCTACTCAATGCCAGGAGTTTAAATCTCAAAATGCATGCTCTCGAAGCACTCCTCAGTATGGAAAACGTTGACATCTGTGCGGTAACTGAAACCTGGTTCAAGGCTCCAGAGAGCACCCCAGCACTACCAGGCTACAACTCGCACCACACGTTTCAGCCACAGAACACAGACCAAAACACAAAAGGAGTGGGTGCATCCATATTCATCAAGGATACCTATACCTCCAGGTTAGTGGTGCAGCATGATATCTCTGAGATCATCCATGTGCAACTAACATCAGGCAAATCTGCAGTGCAAATTGTGGCCTGCTACACCCTCCATGACCCAGGACCACCACTCCACCTTTCTGGAGACACTGGAAAACATGAGGGTCCTACTGAACACCCTGATATTGAGCGATTTCAATTACCCTCCCATTAACTGGGAAAACTACTCGAGTACAAACTCCCAAGCCCAGCGCTTCCTGGAATTCATCAACTCAAATGCCCTGGATCAGATGGTAAACTCCCCTACCAAAGTTGAAAACATACTGGACCTGGTCATCACAAACATAGGCAACAGGTGTTCCACACCGGAGGTCAATCCGTCACTGGTTAGATCAGATCATAAACTAATCACTCTGGAAGTCCATACCCCACCACCACCCCCAACTAAGGAAACCACAGTAAAAAAACTTTTCTAAAGCAAACTTCACCTTACTTAAGACAGAAGAGGTAAGTTTCACAGCCCCCACGCTAAAGGATAACGCTGCCCAAGATGCAGAATCCTTTACAAATGCACTCTAGGAGCACCTAAAAGGATGCATGGATTGTGCCATCCCTAGCAAGACCAAGATTCACTCCTCTAAGAGAAGGAAACCAGTCTGGTGGACCTCTGCCATAAACAGGCTATACAAAAGAAGGAAGAAACTAGTTTACAAAAAAAGCAAATCCCAAGAAGGAAAGACATCCCTGATCAGTATCAGCAAGAAACTAAGGTCCCTCATAAAATCATCCAAGGCTAACTTCGAAAGAAAAATAGCCAAAGACTCCAAAGATAACCACAAAGCCTTCTTTAGCTATGTTAAGAATCTAAGTGGCAACTCGTAGATATGCACTGAACTAGTGCAAAATAGCACAAAATATACTGAACCTACTGATATTGCCCACATCTTGGCAGATAGATTCAGTGCAAACTTCACCCACCCACAACAATACCGGAAAAGTGCAGTGTCCTGGAAATCACAGACGCACAGGTGAAAATAGCCCTTTCAAAAGCCAAAAACACAGCGTCAATGGGGCCAGATAGTGTCCCAGGCTGAATCTTTCACGAACTACAGAACGAACTAACTCCCCACCTAAACACGCTGTTCAACATCAGCCTCTCACAGGCTACATGCCCATAGAATGGCGCACAGCAACTATTATTCCACTCCACAAAGGAGAAGCCACAACTGACCCTGGTAACTATCACCCCATAAGCTTGACTAGCCTGGTCTGCAAGGCTATGGAGCGCATCATCATGGAACTCATTAACAAAGACACTGGGAATCTCCAAACACTTGACCCTACCCAGTTCGGCTTTGTTAGGGGCAGATCATGCCTACTAAACCTGGTTAACTTCTTCAAGACAGTCACCAAGGCCATAGATGAGGGAAAAGTTGTTCACACAGCCTACCTTGACCTCATCAAGGCTTCCGACACCATTCCCCACTCGGGTATTTCAGAAAAACTCACCAGCCTGAACATAAACCCCTATGTCACGAGATGGGTTGCCAACTGACTTTACAGACAGAACTCACACGGTAAGAATAGCAGGCTACAGGTCCGACTCTAAACCAGTCACAAGTGGTATCCCACAAGGCTCAGTCCTGGGACCCCTACTGTTCAGCCTATACTTCTCAAAAGTATAGGCAAACACAGGAGGACTATGGCTAACCAAGTTCGCCGATGACTGCAAACTGGGAGCCATAACGGACTCTCCGGCTGACATGGACATCCTCCAAAGGGGCCTTACTGAGACGGACATCTAGTGTCAAAGTCATGGCCTCAAGCTAAATGCCAAAAAATGCATAGTCATCCCGTTTGGGAAAAACAAAACACCCACGACTTACCCCATAGGTGGCAGCCCCCTTAATGCAGAAGTAATAAGAGATCCGGGGACCCAGGTAGATAGTAATCTCTCCTTTGACAATCATATTGCCAGAGTAGTTAGGAAATCCTTCTATGTGGCCCATCTAATTGCTAAAGGGTTCGCAACTAGATATAAAGAGGTTATAGTGCCCCTCTACTTGTCACTCATCAGACCCATCATAGAGTACAATGCCCCATTTGGGATGTACCTCACAAGACACTTCCAACAGCTGGAGAGACCACAAAAGTACCTCACCAAGAGGATTACTGGCCTCAAACATATGACCTATTCAGCCCGACTGAAAAACCTCTGGCTGTACTCAGTGGCATATCGCTTACTCAGAGGTGATCTCTGCCTGACTTACAAAGCCATGTCCAACTCAGAATTGATGGACATGCTCCACCTAAAGAAATCCAAGTCACTGCAAGCCACGTGCTCTAGTGAGCTAAACCTCGCTACAACAAATACATCCACCAAAAGGATCTCACTAAGATGGATACCTGGTGTCAAAATCATGGCCTCAAGCTAAATTCCAAAAAGTGCATAGTTATTCCCTTTGGAAATAACAAAGTAGTCACCTAAATACGGAAAACGTAATAAGGGATCTGGGACCCAGGTAGACAGTAATCTCTCCTTTGATAATCACATTGCCAAAGTGGTTAGAAAATCCTTCTATGTGGCCAACCTAATCACAAAAGGGTTTGCATCCAGATCAAAAGAGGTCATTGTGCCCCTCTACTCATCACTCATCACACCCATCACAGAGTACAACGCCCCATTTGGGATGTACCTTACAAGACACCTGCAACAGCTGGAAAGACCACAGAAGTACCTCACCAAGAGGATCACTGGCCTCAAACAGATGCCTTATGCAGCTTGACTGAAGAAACTCCAGCTGTACTCAGTGGTGATCTCTGTCTTGCTTTCTCCGTTGCTTTTTTCAAAACTGTCTGGCTATGTTAAATGGGTTTAACATAGCGAGACAGCTTTAAAAAAGCAATGGATATTCTCCGTTGCTTTGTTTAAAGCTGTCTCGCTATGTTAAACTCATTTAACATAGCGAAACAGTTTGAGGATCACTGGCCTCATACACATGCCCTATGCAGCTCGACTGAAGAAACTCCAGCTGTACTCGCCTGCTCAGTGGTGATCTCTGTCTTACATACAAGGCCATGTCCAATCCAGAATTGATGGACATGCTCCACCTAAAGAAAAACTTATCCTCTCGAGCCGCACACTCTAGGGATCTAAACCTCACCACAACAATAAATAGGACGTGCTGGAGGGATAGATTTCTGTCCCAGAGACTTCCCATGCTTTTGAACAAGATTCCAATCTACATTAGGCAGAGCTCCTCGCTAGCACTATTCAAGAGAAACCTTGACGAGTGGATGGGAAACAGAACGTTTACCCCGGGGATCACTTCAGTGCATCTGCAGGACAGAGGCACAGGGAACTAATCTAAGGGGGCGGCGAAAGCCAACACATTCTGGCTAGGCTTATAAATGCCTTTGGGCAGATAGCCTAGTACCTACCTATGAACCTATGCTGGAGTGATAGATTCCTGCCAGAGACTCCCCATGCTTAGGAGCAAAATTCCAAATTACATTAGGCACAGCCCCTCACTAACACTCTTCAAGAGAAACCTTGACGAGTGGATGGGTAACAGAAAATACACCCCTGGGATCACTTCATTGGCTCTGCTTGACAAAGGATCAGTTCATTAATCAATGGGGCTGTGATAGCCGACACACTCTGGCTAGGCTTATAAATGCCCTAGGGCAGATATACTAGTACCTACCTATGAACGTACGATCAAATAAACGTATTCATTAGACTCCGATTGTGCTACGCAAGTCTGATTCTGGCATATATCCATCGTAATTTTTTTTTTCTGTTTACAGTCGGTGATACACGGGAGTTTCATACCTATTGTTGAGAAAATAGATGCTGATGCTAAACATGTCATTGTGTTTATTTACATGGCCTCGTCATGTCATCATATTTTTGCAATTTCCTTATATTTTATTTTACATTTGTTGACCGGGCTAGTCCAACTGGCTTCGATTTTCAGTAGAGGCCCGGATAGATAAGCTCCACTAAAGAGATAATAGCAACATTAGTGCATTACAATTTTAAGACAAGAAATGCAATTTACATAACAGCATTATAAGTCGTACTTTGTAATAATTCAGAAACTATATGCCAACGAAAAACTCGTTGCTCTTAACTTGCCAGATTTTACCTCACATTATTTTATTTAACATTTGTTAACCGGGGGGTTTTCTGAACCGAACAGGCCCTGTGTGTCGTAAAACTTTCGATACTGTAGTAAATCGCCGAGAATTGCAGTCAGTAATGTCAGGCAGAAACACGTTTTTGCTCTTCTACTAACTTTTTAAATGGACAGAAAACAGTATTTACATACCGGCATCTGTATTTTGGACGGCTACTTACCCACGGTCCAGTGAGCTCCACAAACTTAAAATACATAAAATAAATGTCACTAAATCAATATATGGGACGGCCGAGCTCTATTCCAACCCAGGGCTCTCCCGTTCTACAAATTTGTCTGAAAAATGAAACGAAGTTGTGATGTAAAAAGTAATTTACATACCCATAATGCTTGGATTTTTTCTAATCTACACTGATACTGCAGTGATAATTTTTCTTCCAGGATATGAAGAACTAAAAAATAATTTATTCAATAACAATGTCAGATTAAACCGTTAATCTTCCAGTCATTAATGATATTATGTTTTATCGTCCTTATATTAATAAAGATGCAAAGACATGCTGTGCAGGTCGAACGGAGTATATTTTACCTCTGTACTACCTCAAGGTAGTTATTTTTTGGGGTCTCGGTTGGTGTGTGTTTTTACGCCGAGACTAATATCTGGTTCTAATTTAGAATGAATGTTTTTTTTTATGTTTGTATTTGTTTTGAGTCTGTTTTCGTTTACAAAATATGTTCGTACTAGTTCAGTGTTAAACTTTTTGAAAGAAAATTACAAATTGCTTGATAAATACCATGTAAAAGAGACGAAGTCTGACGATCGTGCGAAATTTACACAATCGATGTATTTACAAATGTTACGATTGCTGCATCTCTTCATAGCAACACCTACCTGCTCATTATACAACGACCCTCAATTAATATTCCAAAATGTGCGCGCTGATTGGTCAGCGTGCTTGTCTTAAATCAGAGTTACAGTAATGAAAAAAATAATATTCCAAAATGTGCACGCTGATTGGTAAGCGTGCATGTCTTAAATCAGAGTTACAGTAATGAAAGACTTTTTCTATTACTATAACTCTTTTTTTTTTACAGCAACGGATAACATAGCGAGACAGCTTTATTTATTATTTATTTTACATTTGTTGACCGGGCTAGTCTAACTGGATATATGTCCATTTTCAGTAGAGGCCCGGGGAGAAAAGCTCCAATGGAATATTATAGCAATAACCCACGCCTGGGAGTGGGTAATGCTAAATGTATCCACGGTTGGCGTGGTTTGGTCCCGAGGACGAAGCCCGAGGGACCAAACAAAGCCAACCGTGGGTAAATTTAGCATTACCCACACCCAGAAGTGGGTTATTGCTATTATACCATGACATTATTTAAGAAAAGAAACTTACTTTTCTTAAATAATGGCATAGTATAATGCCTGTTTACTGCCCTTCCGCAGATGTCTGGCATCCGGCAGTTCTGATGTACTGGCGCGCTCGCGCAGTACATCAGAGTTGGCAGCAGGAAAGCAAGATCTCCGTTGCTTATGTCTCGCTATGTTAAACTCATTTAACATAGCGAGACACTAAAAAAGCAACGGAGATCTTGCTTTCTCCGTTGTTTTAACACTGTCTGTTAAATGGGTTTAACATAGTGAGACAGCTTTAAAATAAGCAACGGAGATCTCCGTTGCTTATTTTAAAGCTGTCTCGCTATGTTAAACCCATTTAACATAACGAGACAGTGTTTTTAAAAAAGAATTATACTAAAGGAAAAAGTCCGGGCGACCGGACCTTTTTCCATTAGTATAACTCGATTTACAACGGGCACGCTGGCCAATCAGCATGCACGTTTTGGGGGGGTCATGGTATAATACATGGTTATACAGCAATAAGCAATACATGATTAGAATTAATAAACAAGGTTAGTTATTATGTACAACTATGATAGGAGCAAACAGAGAGAAATACAAAAGTCTAAAACAAAGAAGTAATAATAAAAATCTTTTTTTTTTTTTTTTTTTTTTGTGGTCTTACTGTGCATGAGATAAATTTCTTTACATAGATATAATGTAAAGGAAAGTTGTAAAGGTAAAGGGTGAGAAAAGAGACAAAGTAAGGGGAAGGTTAATCTGGGTTGGTACAGGGGCAAAGCCATTGACTCTTGAGATGTATAATCAGTTGTCTTTTAAGAAGTGAGAGTGTAGACAAGGATGTGATATCAGAGGGTAGTTTGTTCCACCTTTTTCCAACAGAGTTAGAAAAGAAGCAATCCCCAGCTGAGTTATTAAGTTTGGGGGTATGAACCAGTAGTTTGTTAGAGGAGCGTAGCTGTTTCATGTTATTGTAAGGTGTTACAAGGTTAGAGAGTATTGGTATTTTACTTGGTTGGTAAAGGACTTTGTGAGCTATTAAGAGCTGTTGAAGTATTAATTTGTTAGGAAATTCTAGCCAGCCTAGTTGTCTTAGGTTCAGGCAATGGTGAGTACGAAACTGTGATCCTGTAGCAAATCTAGCAATATTGTAGTAAGATGTAGCAAGTTTCTTAAGGTAGCTTTTGGAGAGATTAGTATAGATGGGGGAGGCATATAGAAGAGTTGAGATAAGGTGAGATCTAGCTAAGATGGTTCTTGTTTCATGTGTAAGGAAGGGTTTGATTCTGTAAAGGGAACCAATTTTTTTGTTAACTACTTTTATTGTGTTGTTGATCTGTGAGTCAAAGCTTAGATTATTGTCAATTATTATTCCTAGTAATTTTGTAGTTAAGTCAGGAGAAATGAGAGTGCAATCAGTTGATGTGAGAGAGAAATTAAGTGGTGTACATTTACGGGAAGGTGAGAACAGTAACAGTTTGGTTTTCTTGGGGTTGAGGAGAAGGCAACGATCAGAGAACCATTTTTCAATTGTAGAAAAGGCTTTTTGGGTAAGGGACTGAAGTTCAGTTTGAGAAGTGGCAGTGCAGATAATAGTAGAATCATCTGCATATTGTATGCAGGTGGTGTTAGGGATAGCTGATTGGAGGTCGTTGATAAAGATTGAAAATAAGAGGGGGCCTAGGATAGAGCCTTGGGGTACTCCTAAAGAGGTAGGAAGGAGATTAGATATTGAATTTTTCCAAAGCACTGCCTGCTGACAGTTATCTAGGTAGGATGTAAACCATGTTAAAGAAGGGGTGTCAAGTGAGAGGGATTTTAGTATGTGCATGAGGAGTTTATGATTAACCATGTTGAAAGCTTTAGATAAGTCAATGAAGATTGAAGATGTTAGATAATTTTTGTTGCGGTTGTGGTTGATGGTGTTGGTAAAGGAGAGTAAGGCAGTAGTAGTACTGTGGGAAGGTCTAAATCCATGCTGGCAGTTAGCAAGTAGATTGCTTTGGAGGAGGTGATTAAGAAGTTGTTTGTGGATACATTTTTCCAAAATTTTAGCTAGGGGTGATAGTAGTGCTATTGGGCGACAGTTTGAAAGGTCTTTACAGTTTCCCACTTTGTGTAGTGGGATAATGTGAGATATCTTCCAGATAGAAGGGAAGATTCCTTCGTTAATAGATCTATTTATCAGAATAGAAATAGGGTAAACGATGGCTTTGGCTCCAATTTGCAAAAATTCAGCAGGAAGTTTGTCTGCAGAGGGAGTGGAAGGCTTTAGTTTTTGAAGGAGAGATAAGACAAAGGATGTAGATATAGGTTGTAATTGAAAATTAGGTGGAGTATTTCCAGTAGGTAAAAATAGTTTAGTGGTGTCAGGGGATAGGTGACTAGCAAGAGTTTGGATGGTATTAGTGAAGAAGAAATTGAAGTCATTGGCAATTTGTGTGGGGTTGTCTGGGTTAGAATTCTGAGGGTTTGGTGTTGTAGACTGGCTTGAGGATAAGAGATTATTAATGATGGCTCAGAATTTTTTAGGATCATTTTTGGAGGTTTGTTGAAATTGAAGGTAGTAGTTCTTTTTGTCTGTCATGATGGCTTTTTTTGTATTATTCCTAAGCTCTTTGAAGTATTGGTGGTCGAATTGTTTTTTTGTGGTATGCCATTTTGCCCAGGATTTGTTTCTGAGAATAATTTTTTGCCTAGTAGTGTTGGTCAGCCAGGGAGCTGCTTTAGCTTTGGTTCTAATAGTACGACTTGGGGCATGGTGATCAAGGACGACTTGGGGCATGGTGATCAAGGACGACTTGGGGCATGGTGATCAAGGACGACTTGGGGCATGGTGATCAAGGACGACTTGGGGCATGGTGATCAAGGACGACTTGGGGCATGGTGATCAAGGACGACTTGGGGCACGGTGATCAAGGACAGACAAGGAAGTGGTGTTGAAGTATTCAACTGCTTTGTTAAGAGGGAGATGTTTTAGCGGTGACCAATTACATAGTCTTAACTCAGTTTGAAAGTGCTCAGTATTGAATTGCTTTTTGGAGCATAAGGTTCTATAGGTAGTAGGTAAAATTAGGTTGGTTATATGTCTTATGATATATGTAAGAGAGTGGTCACTTTGGTCGTCTTGTAAGGTACCGGATTGGTAATTCTGTTGGGGAGAATTAGTGAGGTGTGGTTTTAAAAAAAAGCAATGGAGCATCTCCGTTGCTTTTTTTAAAGCTGTCTCACTATGTTAAACCCATTTAACATAGCGAAACAGTAAAAAGCAACGGAGATCTTGCTTTCTCCGTTGCTTTTGCCCACAGCTCTGATGTACGCGAGCATACGCATGCGCAGTACATCAGAACTGCCGCAGAATACCAGACAGCTGCGGAAGGGCAGCAAGGAGGCATTATATAAAGCCATTATTTAAGAAAAGTAATTATTTTTTTTTCTTAAATAATGTCATTGTATAACAGCAATAACCTACTTCTGGGTGTGGGTAATGCTGGATTTACCCACGGTTGGCTTTGTTTGCACTGGCCGCCTGTGACCACACCAACCGTGGGTAAATCCAGCATTCCCCAAACACAGGCGTGGGTTATTGCTATATTATACCATGACCCCCCATTAATATTCCAAAACGTGCACTCTGATTGGTCAGCGTGCAGGTTGTAAATCGACTTATACTAATGGAAAAAGGTCTGGTTGCCCGAACGTTTTCCATTAGTATAAGTCTTTTTTAAAACACTGCCTCGCTATGTTAAAGAAGTTTAACATAGCAAGACAGGTTTAAAAAAAGCAACGGAGATCTCCGCTGCTTTTTCTAAAGCTGTCTCACTATGTTAAACTCCTTTAACATAGCAAGACAGTGTGTAAAAAGCAACGGAGATCTTGCTTTCTCCGTTGCTTTTTTTTTAAACCTGTCTTGTTATGTTAAATGGATTTAACATAGCGAGACAGCTTTAAAATAAGCAACGGAGATCTCTGTTGCTTATTTTAAAGCTGTCTCGCTATGTTAAACTCCTTTAACATAGCGAGACAGTGTGTAAAAAGTAACGGAGATCTTGCTTTCTCCATTGCTTCTTTTTTTAAACCTGTCTCGCTATGTTAAATGGGTTTAACATAGCGAGACAGCTTTAAAATAAGCAACGGAGATCTCCGTTGCTATTTTAAAGCTGGCTCACTATGTTAAACCCATTTAACATAGCAAAACAGTTTGTAAAAAAGCAACAGAGATCTTGCTTTCTCCGTTGCTTTTGCCCACAGCTCTGATGTACTGCGTAGGCATACGTGTGCGCAGTACATCAGAACTGCCGCAGAATACCAGACAGTCTGCTGTGGAAGGGCAGCAAGGAGGCATTATACAATGCCATTATTTAAGAAAAGTAATTTTTTTTCTTAAATAATGTCATTGTATAATAGCAATAACCCACTTCTGGGTGTTGGTAATGCTGGATTTACCCACGGTTGGCTTTGTTTGGCCACCGGCTTCCTCATGACCAAACCACGCCAACCGTGGGTAAATCCAGCATTACCCACAACCAGGCGTGGGTTATTGCTATATTATACAATGACCCCCCCATTAAATATTCAAAAATGTGCACGCTGATTGGTCAGCGTGCATGTTGTAAATCAGAGTTATAGTAATAGAAAAAGGTCCAGTCGCCTGGACTTTTCCCATTACTATAACTCTTTTTTTTACAGCAATGGAGAAAGCAAGATCTCCGTTGCTTTTTACAACCTGTCTCGCTATGTTAAATGAGTTTAATATAGCGAGACAGCTTTTAAAAAAAAGCAATAGAGCATCTCTGTTGCTTTTTTTTAAACTGTCTCGCTATGTTAAACTCATTTAACATAGCGAAACAGTTTTTAAAAAGCAACGGAGATCTTGCTTTCTCCATTGATTTTGCCCACAGCTCTGATGTACTACGTAGGCATACGCATGCACAGTACATCAGAACTGCCGCAGAATACCAGACGGCTGCGGAAGGGCAGCAAGGAGGCATTATACAATGCCATTATCTAAGAAAAGCAATTTTTTTTTTCTTAAATAATGTTATTGTATAATAGCAATAACCCACTTCTGGGTGTGGGTAATGCTGGATTTACCCATGGTTGGCTTTGTTTGGCCACTCGGGCTTCACCCACGTGACTAAACCACACCAACCGTGGGTAAATCCAGCATTACCCACACCCAGGCGTGGGTTATTGCTATATTATACAATGACCCCCCATTAATATTCAAAAACGTGCACACTGATTGGTCAGCGTGCACGATGTAAATCAGAGTTACAGTAATGAAAATAGGTCCGGTCGCCCAGACTTTTTCCATTACTATAACTCTTTTTTTTACAACAACGGAGAACGCAAGATCTCCATTGCTTCACACTGTCTCAATATGTTAAACTCTTTTAACATAGCGAGGCAGTTTGTAAAAAGCAACGGAGATCTTGCTTTCTCCGTTGCTTTTTTCAAAACTGTCTCGCTATGTTAAATGGGTTTAACATAGCGAGACAGGTTTAAAAAAAGCAACGGAGATTCTACGTTGCTTTTTTAAAGCTGTCTCGCTATGTTAAACCCATTTAACATAGCAAAACAGTTTGTAAAAAAGCAAAAGAGATCTTGCTTTCTCCGTTGCTTTTGCCCACAGCTCTGATGTACTGCATAGGCATACACATGTGCAGTACATCAGAACTGCCGCAGAATACCAGACAGCTGTGGAAGGGCAGCAAGGAGGCATTATACAATGCCATTATTTAAGAAAAGTAATTATATATTTTTTCTTAAATCATGTCATTGTATAACAGCAATAACCCACTTCTGGGTGTGGGTAATGCTGGATTTACCCATGGTTGGCTTTGTTTGGCCACTCGTGCTTCGCCCTCATGACCAAACCACACCAACCATAGGTAAATCCAACATTACCCTCACCCAGGCATGGGTTATTGCTATATTATACAATGACCCCCCCCCCCCATTAATATTCAAAAATCAGCATGCACATTGTAAATCCGAGTTATAGTAATGGAAAAAGGTCCAGTCGCCCAGACCTTTTCCATTACTATAACTCTTTTTTTACAGCAACACTGTCTCGCTATGTTAAACAAGTTTAACATAGCGAGACAGCTTTAAAAAAAGCAACAGACATTCTCCGTTGCTTTTTTAAAGCTGTTTCACTATGTTAAACCCATTTAACATAACAAAACAGTTTGTAAAAAGCAACGGAGATCTTGCTTTCTGCGTTGCTTTTGCCCACAGCTCTGATGTACTGCACAGGCATATGCATGTGCAGTACATCAGAACTGCCACAGAATACCAGACAGCTGCGGAAGGGCAGCAAGGAGGCATTATACAATGCCATTATTTAAGAAAAGTAATTATTTTTTTTCTTAAATAATGTCATTAATATAGCAATAACCACTTCTGGTGGGTAATGCTAGATTTACCCACGGTTGGCTTTGTTTGGCCACTCGGGCTTTGCCCTCGTGACCAATCCACACCAACCATGGGTAAATCCAGCATTACCCACACCCAGGTGTGGGTTATTGCTATATTATACTCCTGTCTACTTTCGTCATCTCTCTGACAGTCCCACTTTTTCTTCACCAACCTCTTTCTCTGTATACTGTCCTGTACTTCATTGTTCCACCCCCAGATCTCGTTGTCATTCTTACTCTGTCCAGATGTCACACCAAGCACCTTTCTAGCTGTCTCCCTTACTAGTTCTGCTATAGTTACCCAGCTATTTGGTAACTCTTCATTGCCATCCAGTGCTTGTCTCAACTCTTCCCTGAGCTCCACCTCACAATCATCCTTTTTCAACTTCCACCATTTGATGCTTGGCACTGCCCTCACTCTCCTCCTCTTCTTGATCACAATCTCATCCTACAGACCAACATCCTATGCTGCCTAACTATGCTTTCCCCTGTCACCACTTTACAGTCTCCAATCTCCTTCAGACTGGCCCTCCTATACAGGATACATTACACCTGCGTGCATCTTCCTCCACTCATGTACATCACACTATGCTCCTCCTTCTTCTTAAAATATGTATTCACCACAGACATGTCCATCCTTTTCACAAAATCCACTACCATCTGACCTTCTGTATTCCTGTTCTTAACACCATACCTACCCATCACTTCCTCATCCCCTCTGTTCCCTTCAGCAACATGCCCATTGAAATCTGCTCCAATCACCACTCTCTCACCCTTGGGTAGCCTCACTACCACTTTATCCAACTCACTGCAAAATATTTCTTTCTCATCCATGTCACACCCAGCTTGTGGACATATGCACTAACAACATTCATTATCATACCATGTAACCCAGCCACTGGGGGTGCACAAGCCAGTGCATTTCTTCATACCAGTCCCAAGCCCAGATAAATGGGGAGGGTAACATCGGGAAGGGCATCCAGTGTAAAATCTTAGCCAAATGACATATGCAGATAATATTTTATAAATGATATAAAGTCTAAAACTCAAATGTATGTTATTATTCAGTAATTTAGTCCTTCTTGATTTGCCACAAATTTTATGAGGAACAGACCAAAAATATGAGGGAAAAATCTGGACATTCTGCTTAAATCTGGATAGTTGATAGGTATGCACCATTCTGAACCAAACTGTGTTAGGATGTTTTACTTTACCCCCCCCCCCCCCCGAGAGACAGGCTTTGGTGTTATACTATCAAAGTTTGGGCAGCTCTGGGTGGGGAATGGACAGTGATGACTTGTTTGACACCCCAATGCGACTGTCAATTAAGCATGATGGCACCACTTCATTATTTAACCCTTTACTTACCTGGACTGTTTGCTGTTACAATTCTGTTTCCTATTTATGTGTGCACAAGTTGAAAACATAGTCCACATGTAAACAACTGTAGAACTGCAACACAGTAATATGACAAAACATAATAAAACAAAATACCCACCACTTTTCCACTCTTGCTCCCATTGCAAGCAGTTGCTGCTAGAATCGTGTCTGTTGAACAGAGTCAATACTTTAGCCCAGACTATTCTTGCAGTCATTCAGTTTTTTTCAGTCACTCCATATTTATTTATTTTATTTTACATTTGGTAACCGGGAAATTCCGACGGGACCAGGTCCATTTTCAGCGGAGGCCCGGGGAGAAAAGCTCTGGCATCAATTTATACAAATACAGTACATCCAGCATAATACGCAAAACAGGTTACATCATGTATGCTCAGCATAGTAATATAACAAGAAATTAATAAAACACTCCAGGTAAAAGAAGATATAGAACATAGGTAAAAGACCATCCCCGGGATTCATTAAGCTCAACGTAAGGACGGCGTTAGCCTTGCACTGACCGTGCAGCGTAGGGATGGCGCAGCAGCACCACAGGCATATTAATGAAGGTGTGCTGCCACAACGGCCACGTGCATAGGAAATGTGCGCGAGTGCAGGGGGCATGTCCAAGCGCTGCATTTGCACAACCTAAAATACTGACTAGTACAGCCTGCCTGTAATAGTAATCACTCCTGTCAGTGTCCATGGATACTGAAATGTATGCAAAGCATACAAGACAGTTTTGAAAACACCAAAATAAAAAGTAAACACAAAGGTACGTAGTTGAATACTGAGTCCCCATCCCTCGAACAAATGACATTTAAAACACCATGTCCGTATTCCATTGTAGTGTCTATAGTTATACCAAATGGAAGCAAAATGCATTGTATTATTTCCATATGTAAAATACCTAAATGTTACAAGAAACAGAATAAGCAAGTAAACGAAACAGAATAAGCAACTAAACTGCAACAACAATAAGCTTACATTTAGGCATAAAACTAAAGTATTATCCTTTGTACTGACCATGGGTATGTGTTGGCCTGTAAAACCTGATGTGTGTCCTGAAAATGTCCCATCTTGGTCATATGAAAATGTGGCAACCCTACCAATGGTCAGAGCATTCGCCCAATATCTGCCCATTCGCGGTCCAAGTCGTCCTTGTCAGGATGGCCTAAAGATGAATGGGTATTACCCGGGTCTACCTACCATGTCATGAAAGATAAGTATTTGTGTGTACCTATGTGCGTGAAGTACAGCATGTGGAAGACCAGAAATGCTAGGGTAGTCCTCACAACCATATTGGTACCAGAGATATGTAGTGTACGTAATGTGTTCTGTTGATTGTGCCATGGGCCATCAACCAGAGAAGGGATGGATGGTGTTTGTGGAATATGGGGGTGGGGGGTGACGAGAAATGTAATAATTCGCCAAGGGGAGACTGGGTTGGATGCACAATAGGTGAACTGGAGGTATACGAGGGAGCAGTGGGCGAATCAGAAAGAAAACCAAAGAACAAACATTCACATCCACAATACAACCTGACAGGCCATACTGTAGAACACAATCCCACAAGCATATGAACATTAAAATGTATGATACACATGTACAGAAACGTTACCGGCACATACCCACATAATGGTCTGGCCTGAACTGAGCCATCCAACCCCAACACACCTGGATACATAACTGAATACCCATCCTCCCCTCCAGAGCACACCACTCCCCTTCCTGAACGTCCACCAAAACCACCCATACTCGGGCTGCTAGCTTGGCACAGCCATATCTGCACATAGTGACCCCCTACTCATATCTAGTAGGCAGTCTCACTCTAGGCAGTCACAGGATTGCAAACTATGTATCCCTTGCATGTATAACGCTACCTCATTTTTGTAACGCCAAAAGACTCGCGGTCATTGGTCCCCACAATTTTTGGATATCCCTCATGGGATAAGTATCTGTTCTAAATATTAGACCTGGTGTCACAAAATGGTGTCCAGTCCTGTAGACATCTGAACACAAGTTGTATGAGCAGTAGTTGTACACAAGACTGCTTTGCCTCCAGCCGGTCCTGCAGAACCTATGACCCAGGATTAAACACCTGACCGTGATGCACGTCTCCCCACGTGCATTATCAGGAATATGTACCTTACACATTCGCATAGTGGCAGTCGGATATAGGGTGATTAAGGTGCTTTAAAGCAGATGTAAGTAGGGTTACCACCTGTCCCACTTTGCGAGGGACAGTCCCTTTTTGGGCAGTTGTGTCCTGACCAAAGGTAATACAATGGCAAATGTCCTGTGATTGTAGGAAATAATTATGTCCCATATTTCATGTAACATTTGCATAAAACAGTTATTTCTGTATGCAAAATACTTAAATGTTACAAGAAACAGTATAAGCAACTAAACTGCTACATGAATAAGCTTTCATTTAGGCAAATAAGTAAAGTTCTAACCTTTGTACTGACAGTGGGTATGTGTCAGCCTGTAAAATCTGATGCGTGTCCCAAAAATGCCCCACTTTGGCCATTTGAAAAGGTGGCAACCCTAAGCGGGTATCCAAGCGTGTATGCGCGAAGGTAAGTGGCAGTGATTCAATGGTATGGGAAATGTAAATAAGCATGTAGGTGTATATGCATGAGTATGTACAGACCGATATATTTAGGTATATATATATATATATATATATATATATATATCTATATATCTATATATATATATATATATATATATATATATATATAGATATATATATATAGATATGAAGAGTGAACATGGCCACAATATAGCAGTCATAACAAATGTGAAGGGAAACAGCAGCGGAACCCCCCCATAATATTTAGTGCTGTTATATCAGGCTGGCCAGAGGTGATTACACCTCTGCATCCCCAACCACTGGTAGGGCACTAAAAATGGAATTAACTATGTCCCCGTGCTAAGTCTGACTTTCAACTAGGTACAGGGTAGTCCCAGTCCCCAGTTGGACAAGCCTAAATCCAGATGACCACATGAACACCCTGACAATCAAATACACGTATGTGCCAGGATTATAGGATTTGGAGGTCTGAATATACTTTGAGTGAGTCAACATGTGGCAAGGGTCCAGAGAAGTAGGGAATGGCGCATGTGTAGTAGTGCGGTTTTCCCAACAGGAAAATGGATGCCTGCTATGTTAGTGAAGTGTTGAGTCATGTGTTCGGGTAACTATGAACCATGGGTATACATATAAATGAAGTAGAACACCAATAGTGTAGTGTTTAGAGTATCCGACTACTGAGCAGATGTTGCCGGTTTGACTGAAGCACACACCATGTATGACGCGTAATCCATATACGAGCATATCTTGCTAATTTTATGCTGTATAACAATATAATGCCAATTAAATATGAACTGGGGTGACATATCACAGTAAGAATGTAGACGGATTTTGCGTGACGTGAATCGGAGGTTAAATGGAAAACCACAGCTGAACAGTGTTGCACTCACCCTTTGTCCAATGGCCCTTGTTCCGCCTAGCAACACAATATACCGCGTCGGCCAGGCCCGAGACCTGGACCCTACAAATCACAGTCAGTGTGATTTACCACTAAGCCACGGCAGTTATACCTAACGTCGATGTTATCACATACATAGCAGACAGCACAGTCATTCAACAGTATGATCAAAGTAATTAAATCATATAGATGTGTATGCATGCATATGTACACACACATATATATATATATATATATATATACACAAACACACACACAAATATAAATATGTATATATATATATATATATATATATATATATATATATATATATATATATATATATATAATCTGTATATGAAGAATGAATGTCGTAACAGTAAAGCATACACAAGGGATGTGAAGGGAATCAAGAGCAATTATAGTATTATATAGTGCTATCAGCGTATGTCATAAAAAGCTACCCAGGAGTGAGCAGAGCCCCGCTACTCACACCACAGGCAAGGTTCTACCAGTGGGAATAACATCGTTGAATTGCTAAGTCTACTTTACACAAAGATGGAATGTAGTCCATGCTGGGACCACCAAAAATTGTAAAGCGCAAATGGCCGTATTCCATAACCCCAGGAAAGGCATGTATGTGCAAATATACATGACGAGAGACCCTGTGAAAACACGAGGTGGGACAAAATGTGTGTAGGGCCCCAAATGCTCTGGAGAGGGCAATATATAAAGGTTTGTCATGGCTGTGATAACAAGTGGATAATGGATGTTACACGTGTAAATTCAACACGGGTGGGGTGGAGGAACTATGGGTATGCAATTATGGATCCAGGTGTGCCAGGGTTGGATGGCCCGGTTCTAATGGACTGCCCCGTGGAGGTCAGCTAGTTTGTAATAGGTATATATGCATACACACATGCAGACAACAATACGTTGAAGTACATTCTCTGTAACACATGCATTCCATTTGTTGACATAAATAATAGGAATATGCACATACAAACATTGACAGTAGATGGAATAATAAGTTGTGCAGAAGAGGGATGGGTCGAATGACACTGTATCACATTCCAATTACCATCGGTAATCCGTGCATGAACATATTGCGACATCTGTCTGCTGTATAACGTGCTAAATACTGATTACAAGATAACTGGAGTGAAGTGTCGGTGTCATAATGAATAAGGCACTAGTATGCTGGTGAAGCATATATAAACACCATTACGCATGTGTAAGTGCATATGAGCGGGGAATGTTTTAGTCTACAGACACACAGATGTATATATATTCATATATATATATATATATATATATATATATATATATATATATATATATATATATATACACACACACACACACACACACACACACACACACACACACACACACACACACACACACACACAAATATATATATATATATGACAGCAAGATATGAATATACATGTATGCATACATATGCAGATATATCTGCATATATTAATGTAAACAGATATATATATGTTACAGTAAATATACACATGTATATACCTAGGTTATGTTACAGCAGTTATGGGTAACATATGTTCAGACCGGGCATATGTTGGTGGGAGGTCCAGTAAAGAAGCATCTACCTCCTACCCCCCCAGCTAGGCTGGTGAGACATACAGACACGCAATAAAGGTAACTACACCACTGCTTCCCAGACCACCGGCAGGAAACAACCAGTGGGAGAGATCTACAAGGTCTACACTTTAAACATGGACAGCAACGTCCCTTGTGGGACACCAAAAATGTTGTTCTTCCAGGCAAGGCCAGCAAGGATTGCTGCAACCAGGATGTAGCTGTCCATGGAACAGTAGGTTGTGCAAGCCTGATATATGGGTTGATACAACATATGATATGTGTCCCGAAACGGGGAGAGTGGGCAGTGTGTAGGGGTGTGTTCATACCCCACCTGCGCCCACAGTAAGGATGAGTGCTGTAGAGGAGTGGTAGGTAGGGGAACTATGGGTGTGCGATTATGGGCCTAGGCATGCAGTGCAGGTGTTGGCTGGCAGAGATGTATTAGGACGGCCCCCATGAATGTAAGTAATATTCTGATGTGGGTATAGCAGATGCCCATACCTCCCAAACCTTAAGAGCACATCTACTGGATAGTCCGTAAAACATTGGGGGAAAACATAGGGACCATATCATTGAACTGTCCCTGATTACTAGGGACATCCGTGATTACGAATCAGAATCTAACACAGTCCCAACTAAACCCTCCTAGAACTAGTGATATTAGGAGGAAAGGTGGCGGAATACATGTAATGAATAATGACAACATGTAACAGTCATAAACAGCATGTACCTCAGACAATGTGTATGAATACATATGTGCTCTGGGTCTGTCAGTGTGTCAGGTTAATAGTACCAACCTTCTAAATGTGTCCCTGAGGTTGTTATGCAGTGTCCCTGATTCAGTGTTCATTCTTCCCCATTCGTATGAGAGGTCTGCTAGTGAGAGAAAGCGCATGTTCTGCTGACTACCTTAGAAAAATGATAGAATAATAGGGTTGGGATTACCACTTGTCCACCTTTACAAGGGACACTCCCCTTTGGGCAGTTGTGTCTTGCAAAATAAAATTATGGCAAATGTCATGTGATTTAGGGCAAAGATTTCCTATATTGTCTGTAGTAGTTGCATAAAACAAATATTTTGTATCTGAAACACCTAAATGTTATAAGAAACAGTATAAGCAACAATACTGCTACAAGAATATCCTTTTATTTAGACAAAACAGTGAAGTACTCTCCTTTCTACTGGCTGTGGGTATGTGTTGCCCTGCAAAATCTGACGTCTCTACATACAGGTCCTATAGGGTTGCCACCTTTCCAAATGGCCAAAGTGGGACATGTTCTGTAGAAATGTCAGACTTTCCAGGACAAAACATACCTACAGCCATGCATAGTACAGAATTATACTTATTTGCACAAATAAAAGCTTATTCTAGTAGCATCTGAATTGCTTATGCTACTTCACATAACATATAGAAGTTTCAAATATTAAATAACTGTTTTATGCAACTATTAAAGAAATGTAGAATATAATATTGTTCTGTAATCAGGACATTTGCTATGTCTTGATTATTTTCGCAGGGCACAACTGCCTAAAGAGGGACTGTCCCTCGCAAAGTGGGACAGGTGTTAGCCCTAAAGTCCCACCTCGGCCAATTAAAAAGGTGACAAACCTATAATAGGTATGCGGTAGCATGACTCAGCCGAAGGATGTGGCTCCAAAAACCCAACTACTTGTCTGTATTGAAGAGTCTTGGTTCCCATGTATCAGCCAGACAGGAGCAGATTGTATGAGGAACACACAAATAATATGATTAATTCACTGGACAGGCCACTGATTCCGTACAGTCGAACACCATGCCATCACCTAATGGGCAGCCATTCCTGATACTGTATTCATGTAGTCCGATGTAATAGGCATCACAAGGTGGGAGCAGATTGTATGAGGAACACACAAATAATATGATTGATTCACTGGACAGGCCGCTGATTCCGTACAGTCGAATGCCATGCCGTCGCCTAATGGGCAGCCATTCCCGATACTGTAGTTATGTAGTCCGATGTCATAGGCATAACAAGGTAGTATTGTGGTCCGCGCTCCTACCCAGGGGTGTGAGTGACAGATGCAAGCACCAATGTCGGTGCATTTGCAAGTGCGGGAGTGAGCGTGTTTGGCTACCAGTATGCGAGTATTGCACTGGTAAAGCAATGTAGAGGCTAACCAAGTGTAAGAAGCTGTAACCAGAGGTCAGCAGTGCTTAACACCATGCAAACCTACGCACACCCGCTCCCAACTGGTTTAATGTGCCTTACTCCCTCTGTATCCAATGGATTTGTTCTGCTCTGCAACCAAATAAACATTCTTTGCAAGGGTTGGAATCAGGACCCTGCACACACAGCTAATGTGAATTACCAATACACCATGGCAGATATACAGACAACAGACAGTACCACAAACATATCATACAGCGCAGTCATTCAACAGTATAGGAATATATCCCATCATGTAGATGTATATGTGAGTGTTTATGTCCAGCATATAGGTACATACATATATAGAGATATATCAGAAACATACCATGTGGCAACAAAGCATTACAAACTAATGAAACAGGAAACACCAGTGACACCTGTATTATGTAGTGGTGTTGCTCTATGTGATCTCAAGACTCCCTCAGACAGATGTGTCATTCATACAAGCAAATAGTTGTACATTGGCCGTATACATCACTCTGTGTATGTAATGTACATTAACACAACAGTACCTGTCCAATCATTATGTGTGAACAGTATTCTTGCAAGGTGCTGTGTGCAACATCATTATCATGATAAAGGTAAATGGAGTAACCATAGAGAGACTGGTAGTGTTGTGTGTACAATGGGGTCATCCTCATCACGTGTACCTGGATCATGTAGGAGTGATGTGCATACCAGGATCGTGCACCTGAGGGACAGGGGTGAGGATAACAGGAGTATGTTGTGATGCATATTACAAGGGTTTCATGTGTCCAGTGGGCACATGTGTGTAATGGACAGCTATGTATAGGGCAGATGTTGTCCTAGGAGCCGATTGGCCTTATGTTTCCATAGGTGAGGGTCAGATGTAGGGGAAGGAGTGTAGGTATGGCCATGGAGATAGGTAGGATCACAGAAAAGACAGCATACAGGGTTGGTATATGACACATGTGGGGGGATGAGTGCTCGGCATTCACAAGCACATGTGAACAGTGAGACGGAGGTCCCCAGCCATGGACAACTGCCACTGCACCTAAACAGCTGCAAAGGAAGCAGTGCTGGGGGCTGTCCAGGAGAGGCAACATTACCCTGTAAATGTGACACTCTACTCTTGAGCTGGCGTATCTGGTTTCAGAACTCCTTAGTGGGCCACCAACGCAACATGTCCAAGACAGCACAACAGCAGACATGTACCTGTCTGGTCCCACTCCCAGGGGGGGGCATGCTCCATCCTCAGTGGTGGTACCACCAGAAGGTGGTACAGAGCCAACAGAGGTTGAAGTCTAAGGCTGGGCCCCAGATGTGCTACTGCCTGGTGGCATGGTCAGCTGAAGTGGGACCGGAGGTTCTGCCGGGACCTCCCAACTCATTCAGGCTATGGTGTTGCAGTTTAAACCCACATATGGCTTAGTCATAGACAACAGCATACAGGATTACCTACGACAGTATGCATAGCTATCACCAGCAACCCAACACAACAGATGGTATACATTTGCAGAGGGAGCACAGCACATGCGTATATACTGCATGCCATCTGTACAATGTGTAGTAGACGTGTGACCGCAGCTATGAACAGTTGCCCAATATTGGCTTGTCACTGGGAACCCCAGACAGTGTCTGTCATATCACTGTCTCATGTGACACATGTCCGGTCAGGGATGCAATGGCAGTAACACATCATTATCATCATGTACTGTCTGCAATCTTCACACCATGCTTCTGCTGTGCACAGATGTGTGTTCAGTGTGTAACACAGGAAACAAATGGTTGCACACACTGATCAGTTCACAGATGGCCCTACAGATGGGGGTCCCTTATGAACACAGTACTGTCATGTCTGTATTATAACATGCAGAATAGCCATTACCACACACATGTTAAACAGGCAGTAGTCTCAATGCAGCATAGCTACACTTACATGTTGTAGTTATGTGTGCACATCACCCTCCCATCTTTAGGCTATTTCCCACTGTGGAAAATGATTGAGGTACATCCACATATTATCTGTGATGCCTGTCAGAACACCACATCCAGGTACCACTCACAGCAACTGTCATGGCCAAATAACAACATGTCTTCCCTAGATAGTGTACTGTGTTTATCATGTGGATGGCTATGGGAACCCCATCACAGCTGTACCACATGCAATCAGCTAGAGGAGGACTGCAATAGGTGCAGAGGCCATCACCTGACCATGTCCATCACTTACAATACACATGCTGCTGCTGTGCAGGTGTACTCCTTCACATCCACCAAAGAGTGTGTGGGTGGGACAGGCAAAGTACACCAGGGAAGAGCTTGGAGACTTAACCATAAGCACCATCTGCCACATGCCGAAAAATACAGGGGTCAAACCCCTAACTGACTACTCATTACTATTACATGTGCGTGACTTAACTACATGTGCCACAAAGATGACATGTTGCTGTGCTGTAAGAGCATATATGTGTGTAGGTGAGTGACATCTGCAACAGAGATATAGTAGACATACATTAGGCGTGGCACACATGGCTGTCCATGTGAACGGATGCCATTGTCACCACAACCACACTCTTAAATGGACACACATTGACACCTTTGCCAGGGCCCCAAAACACAACCTAACTACTTAGTTTGCCACACTGCAGTAATGCACAAGACTACATGCACCACCTTGGATATCTGGAGGTTCTATGGGCTAGGGCATGTGAAAGTGCTTGACATCTGTCAGCATGCCAACAAGAGTTATACTGGGAGTGACTGTGGTTGGGAGCATTACAACCCACAGGCAGACACAGGGTGCAAGTACTGGCATGCAGGTATGCATTGCTTCATGGGTGTGTAGTGGTTGGCTGTGCAAGATGGCTGTACAAGGCTGGGTGAGGGATAATCCTTGGCATCGTGTCACCCAAGAATGGTGTGCAGTGCAGGGGTGTAGTGTCTGCAATGTTCCACATAGATGGGTACTGCATTATCTGGCCTGACATCCTGGTTTCCAATGCGTATGGTCATAGCTTTGCAATGCATGTCATGTCTGTGTTTGATAGTCCTTCACATGGACATTGCCTGGGATGTGCATGTCCCACAGTACTGTACAGTGACATGTACAGGTGTACCTGGTTTGGCAGACATATGTTGTGTACAAAGCCTGTTATCCCCCGATATGCCAATACTAGCCTAGTGTGGCGAAACCTGCTTATAGTGAGCAGGTCGACCATGCACCTGCATTGATAGTATGATACAGGTATTCCGTGGTGTCAGTGGTATGGGTCCATACAGGGCACATGTGTGCAGCATTGTCTGGCCTCTATGGATCACATTTGATGGCACCACATATGTTGCAGGCATTCAGTGTGGAACATAGTGAAGGCACAATGTCCGCAAATATGTGCCTATTGTACTGCTGTACAGGGTGCCATGTCCTCTGCAGGCCACTGCATTCACACCATGGCTACTATTTGTCATCAATGTGCATGGTACTAGCAACATAGCAGGATATCCTAAGCAAGTTTGTTTGTGCATGGCACATGGGTGTGGGACATATACCGGGTACTAGTAGGGTTGCATACTTTGTTCACCAGGCCTTTTGTCAGATGTAGGGATATGGCTTCCCAACACAGTCCCGTGGCTGCCTGACAGCTGTACTTGTGAGGTGGCCAATATGTCATAAGACAGACACCATATAGGAAAACTACAAAATCCGCTACCAAACATGTCCAGTGGTAAGACAATTATGGACCCTCTAGACAGGCTCTGACAGACAAACACACACTTGCCATGTCCTGTGTACAACCCCCTACCCTATCACACTGCAGCAATATGCATTTAGAGTCCGCGGCCCGCCTACAAGTGTATATCTAGGTGGGTGACAACAGCAGGAATGACAAAGGTGATCATGCGATTTGTACAGAGAGTGCATACTCTACAAAGCACTGCACTTGTCTCACACAGGCAGACACACACACACACACTTGGCTTGTCTGGGATTTGAACACTGGCCTAACTACTTTATTACAATACAGCATTACGCAGTTACAGAACACGCTCCCGAGATTACTGGGACACAGTACTCCCAGAAGTGTATTTGTAGATGGGTGACATCATCAGCCTTGCCAAAGGTGGGTATAAGAAATGTATGAAGTGAGCAGTCTAAAAGCATTACTCAGTCCTCAGGCAGACAGGGACAAACACTCAGCAAGTCTGGGATTAGAACACTGACCTACTTTATTACACTACAGCATTATGCAGTTACAGAATGCACTACTGAGATTACTGGGCCACAGCACTCACAGAGGTGTATTTGTAGGTGGGTGACATCATCAGCCTTGCCAAAGGTGGGTATAAGAATTGTATGGTGTGAGCAGTCTAAAAGCATTACTCAGTCCTCAGGCAGACAGGGACAAACACACACACGGCAAGTCTGGGATTAGAACACCAACCTAACTACTTTATTACACTAAGGCATTGCGCAGTTAAAGAATGTGCTACCGAGATTACTGGGACACAGCACTCCCAGAGCTGTATTTGTAGGTGGGTGACATCATCAGCCCTGCCAAAGGTGGGTGTACGAATTGTATGGAGTGTGAGCAGTCTAAAAGCATATTTCAGTCCTGTGGCAAACAGGCACAAACACACACAACACACCCACACCAGTGGTGGGAATGGAATACCTGCCTATATACAGATCACTATTACAATACTACATAGTTACGAGTCGCACCACACAGACTACACATTTCAAGGCTGTCATTATGCCCTTCTAGGAATGCGGACATCAACAGGGATGCTGGCAGTTAAGATGTACATACCTGTGAACCTGTGTGTTTAAAGTAGGAATCCATCCTGACCTGGAGTATGCCCATCTGTGGAATGGAGACTACTATTACTATACAGGGTTACAATGGCCATGCCCATACACAGAGGCACATAACTGACAAAAGGAGTCACTAGGCGTGCTCCCACATTTAGTAGCACAGGGCTATCTAGGATGCACTAAACATGGAAGGCCACAGTGGCCATGCTATTACAGGTAGACATAAAGAACACATTGTAATGGGCTCTGGTGTTAGTAGTTGTCATTGTTAGCAGGAACACTGCTCTACATATATCTGACACAGGTCTTTTACACAACATCTGCTGCCGTCCATCACCTTAGATGTACCATCCTATACCAAGCACAATATCACCAATCGCAGTGATGTCTTGCTAGGAGTGGAAACTGCTTGACCAACACAATGAGCCTTGCTAGAAGTGGCAACTGCTTGAACAACACAATGAGCCAATGTCCTGCTGTAAGTACGAAGTTGTCCAGTGTTTGTCATTCCGGGATGACATGACTGACAGTAGACAGGCCTTTGACACATATCACATGCATCCATGATTCAAGGGAGTGGGAATAATACCCAAGTCACATCCGCCCATACAGTGCCATTCCAAGGCAAATATCCTAAACACAGGATAACACCCTGACACCTACAGGACAACTGCATTGTATGCTTATGCTAACCAGTGCTAGATGTGTAGCGTCCATAATCACAGCTGCTCACTGTAGATCCAACAATGGGGAGTACTGACATCTGTGCAGTGAGGAACACCTGGCTGATGACTCTGTAGTGCACAATAGCACTACCACCATATACCTCAGAACCAGACATGTGGGCCATAACACAGGTACGGACTGCTCTAGGTGGTGGTGTCCCCACATACATAGAGGCCACTCACATGGTCTGACCGTTACCCTCATGAAAGGCATCACAGATGAGTCATGTGAAGGACACAGTGTCACATGCTGCATTCTAGGATGTAAACCTCAGACACCACCATGCCCTCGGACCACCAACACGCATCCATACATGTTGTAGGACATATAAGAGTACACCACCAGGTGACCCTTGACCAGTGGACTGTACCAAGCTCTACATCAACTGTAGAGAGTACCCATGTACTGACACAGTTGCATCATATGTTATGCAATGCAATGATACCACTGTCTGTAACCAGGTCAGCTGTACACATACCAGGGGCCCTCAGTTATTTACAGCATTAGCAGATGACTGTTGCTGTACACCAGTACACACCCTCATGTATGGATATGACATACATGTACCTTCCCTGGGTATGTACATGCCACACACACACACACACACACACACACACACACACACACACACACACACACACACACACACACACAACATACATGTAAATAGCATAGCTGTTGTTGTCCTTTGTGCAAACAGGTGGCTACAGCCATTACACACATGCACATGGAATGTAGGTCCATGGCTGCTGAATGCTAACAGTACATAAGGTGTGATATCAATGTTGACAGAGATAACATTCCCTCTGTAGCAGTCACCAATTTCACCTATCATGTCATACAATGGTCCATGTGTCATGTATGTCATTACACATGTCCACGAATTGCAATGCCTACAAACATGCCCAAATGACAGGACTGTAAGACCTACACACATGTACATGTAGTGGTGTGCATTCAGATAACATGTGTGTGCAGTTGCTGATGTATGCAGGTGACGTATATCCTAGTACATCATGCAGTTGCAATTCAGCCTCAAAATTGCCAACTGTATATGGTGATATGCTGAATGTACGGAAAGATGCACCTCAGGTATGGACAGATGTGTGGAAATAACTAAGTGGTGGGGCATCTTTGCAGATGGATATTTGCTGAGGACAGCTCACAGGTGTGTCACAAGTGGCCATACAATAACCTGTGTAACCAGTAAGCAATGGTTTTGTTAATTGATGGACATAACACACAACTTAGACAGTGGTCAGGGTGACACCATAGGTAAATCACTTGACACCTGTTAGTTAAGACATCCCATGTGCATATATCAGCACTGTTGCCAAAGGAAGTGTCAGTACACTTTGTAACACGTGCAATACTGCTGTAAGTCTGTCATACATATCATGAGCTAGGCAGGTCTTTGATTCACAGTACTGGCATATTTGGTTGCTTGTGTGTCCATATATGTCACGTATGGTGGGGAATACATCTCAATTGTTACTCACTCTCCTGTACACTAGTGTACACATCTGTACAGACTGCACTGTAGAAAGCAGGACATAAGCAGGGGCATGTATCTCACACATGTGAGGTATCTGTATGTGTGTGACATAGGTGTATTCAATATTAAATACTGAATGCCACAGTGTGTGTATGTGTGTGTGTGTATGTCTGTCTGTCTGGTCCCTGGAATGAGGATGTATGTTACCATACTGAACTGATAAGACCCCTCCCCCCATCCAGGCGATGCAATCTACTATCCATGTTGATGTCCCTGATCTTAGGCCATACTGACTACCTGTACATGTGTATTCTCTGTGGCACGTCATGTAGGAGCAACAGTAGCAGCTGTGTGTGAGTGTGTGTTACTGTGTCAGTGAATCTGTGAGTGTGTGGATGCATTATTGTGTCACTGAATACATGGGTGTCAATACCTGAGTGTGTGGGTGCAGTTGTGTGTTGGCATCCTGTCATGGGACTGTGTATTACTGCTTCCCAATGAGGCATCACACTTCCCACTGGCCTCTACCCTTGTAATCAGCTAGACCGCTCTCTTACCTCACCACTCCATGTAACAGTACCTGTGATGTCACCCAGTATGGATGTCACGTCTGTAGCTACAGTAGCTTAATACACAGCTATCATGCTCTTGGATCGGTAGACGTGTTTGGAATGTGGGACATTCTCATTGGTATGTGGCAGCTACACTGTGCATGCTGGTATATTCATACATACCTGTGAGTTGTCCACATTGACATACAGGACACTAACTGCAAACACTGACATCCACCGGCATGTGCAATTAGACCTGAAGGAGGACAGCAGAACATCATGACCAACATGCCGTTACTGTTGTTACACAAGACACATACTGTTAATAGTACGAAATGCATTATACACCTGTAGTACATGGTATGGCTGCTGCCTGTCAACAGTACTCAACAATTGTAAACTACACCTATCTTCCTAGTCTGTTCACCCTGTGCATCAGACCATATGAGCATGTCCCTGCACCGATGGTGTGGATGTCAGGGATGCAGCACAGGCATCATCATATGCACAGGGTGATAATGTTTGCCAGAGGCCTAGGCTGCACCATTGGATGACATTATGTGTGTGAGTTAGGGCCTTTGATCTAATTGGGTGTGTGTGTATGTTATGCATCTGTGTGTTGTGGTGCCCTACATATGTTTCCAGTGTGTGCGTGTATGTATGCACACAGTTCTGGCATGTGTCTGGCCTACACAGGGGTATTATTGACAGCTGCAAACTGTACAGGCCAGATTTTACAGTTCACGGTGTCCGGCCATGGACATGTGACCTGTGCCTGCCAGGGGTTGCACGGGCACTACCAGGCAGAGGTGCAGATTGGGTACTGTCTGATGTCACTTGTCCACTGGAACCGTGTCCCTATTGGGACCCTCCCGGGCCATGTGCATGTGGGCTGCTGTGTCATGGTGTGGACAGCACAGCACCAGATGCACTGCTAATGGTACCGCCACTATGGGAGCAGACATGTGAGGTAGCTCGTACACGTAGACCTGAAACAGGTGATGTAGCAGGCCTACATACATGTGCTCAATGCCTCACTTCTACCAGATGTTCCAACACAGACAGCTCATGCTCGCGGATTGTCATGCCACAGTCAAGGACTCCAATCATGTCACCCAACCGTCTATCCAAAGCTTCAGCGATCTGCTGTTGAGCATTTATCATTGCCTGGATGTTGTTGTTTAAAGAATGGACAGCAGCCCTCTGAAGCCTCTGATCTTCTCTGTTGTGCTGTTCAGCATGTGCCTGTGCCTCCATTACAGCCTGAAACATGTGTCTGGTGACACCAGCTGCTGCAGTCTGTCTTGCAGGAGCATGTTGGCCAGAGGTCCTCCTACAAGCAGAACTGTCCATGTGCATGTGTGGGGCACCACCAGTCAGTTGGCTGACACCATGGTGTGCAGGCACACCTTCCACAGTCCCCACACTTTCCTGTTCCAAGCTACCACGTGCCAACCATCCTTCCTCTATGGCCACTGATGATGGGGTATGTGCAGGCATGGGATCTGTGTGCGGGGATGAGGGGGATATAGCTGGAATGGCAACCAATGGCACAGTTTCAGCCCCTGACAACCCAGCCTGTGCCTCAATCATACGTTCATCATCATTGCTAGAGTCTGTAGGGACACTAACATCACATGGACCACAGGAGGGCAACACATCCCTGGGTTGCACACAACAGCATGCATGTGTCATAGCAGACAGCATGCAAATTACACAATCATAGTAGTAGTTAGCATACATCCCTGTGTTACACCATGTAGACCAGCATAGGTTAACAGTACAACTGCCTGATGTGTGGCATATGACCTTGACAATCACATGTAGTATGACATGTGATCTGCTGACGTGTGCAATGACATGCATACATGTTTAACACAATGGTGTCCTGTCAAATATACAGTGGGGTAATAGTGTCCTAATGCAGTGTTGTGTGTCCCCCTACAGATATACTGCACATTTAGCTGATGTGCATGCCCATTGCAGGGAATCATGAGGTGTCTCTATTGTTATACAGTGTGAGTTACAGGCACAGTTCATAGCCATGACTGTGTTCAGATACAATACATATATACTGTGGAATGTGACCCACATTACTGAGGTGTATACAGACTAAATCATGATGTGGAATGTGCGACACAGGTCTCTGAAGGGTATACGGATGACACCCCTGCACATCTGCAACCATATTGCTGCTGCCTGGCAACTATGACCATATATGGTGAACACGTTGGTACACCATGTCCCACATGACATCTGTGTACCACACACACACACACACACACACACACACACACACACACACACACACACACACACACACACACACACACACACACGGAGCAAGTATGACATTGATGTCCAACACCAGCAAGGGGAATGTACTGTATCTGTGGGCTGATGTGGATACTGTACAGGTGACTGCTGACATGTTGTGACACCCTCAAGATGTTCAACACATCTTATGTGGTGGATTGATGTCACGCCTACACACGATGTGCACAGGCCTGTAGGATGTCTAGTGTTCCACATCTACAATATAACCATTACACAAAGGCCATAGTTGGACCATGTGTAGCCATTGTGCAACAGGGTATACACACAAGCTCATCACCTCTACTGTGTGTCTTGCTCCATGTCTCTGGCCATCCTCCATGGCCATGTGCGTACATGTGTTGTCCAAATTATTGTGACTGGCATCTATTTCACATGTCTGTGTTGTCCCATATGACATACACCCATAGATGTCATATGCTCCACTGACAACAGGGTTATGCAGACAAAGGGTGGTATATGGGATATGTTTTCAGGTTAGTTAGGCAGTGTTGCAGCCAGGCCACTAGATGTCATGGACATGTGAAGATGGCACATCACATTGTGTGACATTCGTAGCAGGGCTATGCTTCACACCAGCAAATGTCCCTACAGTGAACAGCAACTCTATCATTGTATGCACAGCTGTCCACACATCTGGCAATGAAAGTTTGTCAGGATTCATGTTGGTGATTCACATACTTTGCAAGTGTTGCACATGGGTAGGCATTGTGATGCATTGCAGGTCCAACCTGTATATTGTGACAGGACCATACATTATGTGTACATGTTGTAAATGGCCACATGGCAGCTGGATCTGTACATTACGATGCCTGATAAATAATAACAGTCTCACCTGAAATGGGCTGCTGTCACAGCGGAACGCCAGAGGTACCTAAATAAGAGTAACACAGCAGTATGACATTATCCATGCCTGTATGATGGCTACAGGGTGCAGGGTGCATGTTAACACATGCACCAGTACATTAGAATATACTATGGTGTATGCACATGTGTTCATACACAGAGTAGCATACTATAGTATGCGGCATGTGTGTATACATGCCTTGCATATTATGTTACACTACATATTGTACAGTGACACATACAACTATATAGAATATAATTGTCATAGGTGCAGTACTGACTTACCAGGCAACTCCAGGCTCAGTGGTTGAGAGACACTTACCTCCACAATATCGGCTAAGGCTTGTGGATTTGGTTCTGCAGGTGTCCCCAGGTTGGCCAGTAGCTCCTCAGTACGTGTGAGTGGAGGCTGGGTTGGTGGTCCACCACCTGTTGCACCTTGTTCCCTGGCAATTGCATTCGCACACTGTTTCGCCCATCTAATGAGATCTGTACAGTGTCTGTGCACCTGCTGGTATGTGCGGTTGTGGCCACCCACATCATTAACCCTCCTGCGAAGTTCCATCCACATCCCGCTGCTGTGCATCCTGTGGCACATGGCTGGACAGGATATCATGATTGTATTGTAGGTATGGGATGAGGGCCTCATCCTCCAAGCGGTATAAAGGGGTAGCCTTGCACGTGGCATACCTGGAAGACATAATGATGTAGACAGGTCACAGTAACTCACAGAGATATACAGAGCTACAGCTGAACATACATGTGTATCGCATTTACTACGATTAAATAGTTGTATTTGCAAATCTTCACGACACTGACATGTTTGTTTCACACACATGTGACACTCAATGGTGAGTGGATATTATCACCATATATGTGTGTGTGTCACCTAATTACATTGCTCATACTCCATGTGAATGCTGTCTTGATGTGGGCATGTCTGTTTGCCTGTACTGGTGTTCTTACCTATCAGCACATGGCTGGATGTGTCCACATTAATGCAGTTGACCTTGATGCTGTGTATATGTCACATATAAAGACTTACACTGCCTCAACAGACATGACCTGTGACCCTGCAGACTTGCTCACATAAGGTTTTACATGTATGTGTTCTGCCATATACATCTATACGGCACTGTACAGCAATTCAACATCCTGGCATGTATCACCTGTATTGCACATGTGATACACATGGGAAACTGGCTAGCCAGATGGTATTTGCAGAGTTGGATATCAACTATAGCATGTACAGTCAAAGTCAACTAATAGGTTATATGCCATGGGCCATGTATGAATCTAGGATGAAAGGTTACCTGGCTGTAACTGACAGGCGGCTCTCGGGGGCCAGTTGGAGCAGTGCCACATTACTGATCCACAGGGTTAATGATACATTTACCATGCGGTCATCACACCATGTCTGAGAGGGGAGCGAAGTGCAGCTTTGATGGACAGGAATGCATAGTATGGCAGGACTATGTAAAGTGTGTGGAACAAGGATCTGTCCAGCATGTGGAAGGTGGATGTCCATGAAGTATGTGTTTGAGATCAGGATGTGTATGTGTAGCATGTCCAAAATCACTGGGTTGGACATGGATTTATTTAGGGTATGCATCATGCTTCATAGTGGAGATGGGGAATGGGAAGGCTGGTGTAGGCCATCTGCACTTGGCCAATACCCCTTAAAAGAAATATGTGATCTGATATGGGTCACTTGAGTGTTGTGTATGGCTGGACAATGATCTCTATATTCATGGATGGCACCCTGTAATGATTAGAGTTGCCACATATGACTACCTGACAGGTGTGGTGACATAGCTATTACAGGAAAGACAACTGCCCAGCTGCATCCCTTACACACAGTGTCCATTATGTTGACCGCTGCCTAGGTGGTAGTTCATGGGTACAGGGTTATTAACATAGGGGTGACAATGCAATATGTAGCTGTCAGATTGTGGCCATATGTCACACACACCTCACCCACAAAGCCCCTTCTGTATGTTGTCCACAACACTCTTGAGTCGGCTATTGTTCCTAGGTCATAGTCATTTGCATACTTCAATAGGCAGATGCCTTCTGTTTGTCTGTGTGGTATGGACTACAATGAGGGGGGGGTACAATTAATTAACCCTGTCTTACTGTTGCTGGCACTGGTGTGATGAGCATGTATTATTCAGACACCTTCTGTAGTGTAGGTTCTGCCAGCAGTCCCGTTGCAAAACACTCCTGTGACATCGGAATGTACATCTAGTATACCGAGTGTAGGTGGAACACAGTATGGGTGATGAATGTCCTATGACCTGGCAAGGTTATGATATGCAGTGTGAAATCAGCCTTACTGTCATCTACATCTGTACTGCTGACATCAAATAATTTGGTCAAGGTTCATGGCCTTCCAGACCAGACGCAGCAGGGTAGTAGTGCAGTACTTCCCATTATCAGTGGTGTCTCCCCCTTTGTGGGTTGTGATACCTGTTGGTGTGCACCATTCAGTGTGTACACAACCTGACATGGAACTATGTTTTACATGATGTGTACGTAGAGAGCAACTTGTTTTGCCATATGTGTATGATACAACCTGGGATGTGGACAGGTCCCATGCAGCCTAAGTGCAGCTTGTACCTGCATAGTTGTGGGTACAGGGGCTCTGTGGTGTACATGGATATATGATTGTGTACCTGTTGGGGGGGCAGTGTGTTTATGTTATCCAAGACCCTATCTGGATTGCTTATTCATGCTCAGCACTTGTTCAGAACTTGTAAGCACTACGTAAGCTACTAATTACTAAGCACTCAATCTTCCTCATTACCTAGAGGTAAACAGGTTTTGTACATACTTTTCTCACTTGCTTAGAGTAAAATAGCTCTTGTACTCACTTTCTTCACTTATCTAGGGGAAATTAGTTTTATATTCAAGCATGTCCAAGGGTCAGCTGCCAGTGTTCTCTCCTGTCTATCTGATGAATTTGGACATCTTGAGGCAATGTAGACATTGCCTCATGTTCACAGGCAACCCTCCACCTACCACCCAACACTACAACCTGAGAGAGATGCACTTATCTAGCCAAACTGGAGGTAAAGCTCTCTCCAACCAAGCCTGACCCTGACAGTCATGTGGAGAAGGTAAACATTTGCACCACACCACACTCATCACATAGTCTCACTGAATCTACCCCACCATTAACTGGGAAAACTACTCGTGTACCAACTCATTAGCTCAACGCTTTCTGGAATTCATAAACACCAATGCCCTGGATCAACCTATCCACATAACCACCAGGGTCAACAGTATCCTAGACCTAGGCATTACCAACATGAGTGACCGGTGTTCCACACCTGAAGTCAACTCCTTGTTAGTCCGATCCGACCATGAGCTGTACACCGTTGATATCCACATCCCACCCCCCCACCCCCACCCCCATTAAGGGAACCACAGTATAATATGTCTACAAAGCCAACTTCATGCTTCTTAAGATAGACGTGGTGAACGTCATGACACCCATGCAGATGGACAATACAGTTACAACAGCTGAATCCTACACAACTGCACTCTATAAGCACTTACACGAGTGCATGGATCGTGCAATCCCAAACAGAACCAAGATGCTATACTCCTAATTAAGGAAGACAATCAGGTGGTCCCCTGCCATAAACAAACTGTACAACAGGAGGAAGACACTGTTGCAAAAAAGAGTACAATCCCATGTGTTGAGGAGCTCCCTGGTCAGCCTCACTAAGAAGGTGAGATCCCTTATAAGATCCTCCAAAGCTAGCTACAAAAAACAAAACCGCCACTAATTCCAACAACCACCACAAAGCATTCTATAGCTATGTCAAATATCTCAATATCAACACCCAGATCTGCTCTGAGTTACAGCACAAAGGCACGAACATTACAGAACCAACTGATATTGCCAACATCCTGGCAGATAGGTTCAGTGCTACCTCCCCCCCCCCACCCCCTAAAGGGCTCATATCTATACAGGAAGTGTGCAGAGTCCCTATACTCACAGCTACACAGGTAAAAGCTGCATACTCTAAAGCCAATATCACAGCATCCATGGGACCGGACAACATCCCAGGCTGCGTTTTACACGAACTTCAGAACGTACTGGCTCCCCACCTATGCACCATGTTCAATAATAGCCTCTAATCAGGCTTTGTGCCCCCTGAATGGTGCACAACAACAGTTATCCCACTCCACAAAGGTGGCGCCACAACGGACCATGGGACCTATTGCCCTATAGGCCTGACTAGCCTGGTCTGCAATGCTATGGAGCACATCATCATGGATCTCAGTCACAGAGACATTGGGTACATCCAAACCTTTGACCCCTCCCAGTTTGGCTTTGTTAAGGGCAGACCGTGCCTCCTAAACCTGGTGGACTTCTTAGAGACAGTTACCAAGACATTAGATGAGGGTAAGGAGGTCCACACAGCCTACCTAGATCTCTCAAAGGCTTTCAACACCATTCCTAATTCTGGTATTATCAACATACCCTTAACCCCTATGTCATGGGATGGTTTGCAAAGTGGCTCACAGACAGAAACCACACAGTAGGAGTTGCATACCCTAGGTCCGACTGTATACCAGTTACAAGTGGCGTCCCCCAGGGCTCAGTCCTAGGACCCCTCATGTTCAGTATATAATTCTCTGATGTACAGGCAAGCACAGGAGGGCTTTGGCTGAAAAGATTTGCAGATGACTGCAAACTAGGGGACATAATTGTTTCCCTAGCTGTTACAGACACCCTCCAGAAGGGTCGCACTGAGATGGATACCTGGTGTCAATATCATGGCCTCAAGCTGAATGCCAAAAAGTGCATAGTCATCCCCTTTGGATATAACTAATTACCCATGGACTACCACATAGGTGCTAGTCCCCTACATACAGAAAAGGTAATAAGGGATCTGGGAACTCCAGTAGATAGCAATCTCTCCTTCGATACCCATAATGACAAGGTGGTTAGAATATCCTTCTACGTGCCCCCCCAATCTCTAATAGGTTCACATCCAGAACAAAGGAGGCCATTGTGCCTCTCTACTCATGACTTATTAGACCCATTAAAGGATACAACACCCCATTTGGGATATACCTTACAAGACAACTGCAACAGCTTGGAAGACCACAACCGTACCACACCAAGAGGATTACTGACCTCAAACAGATGACCTATGCAGCCCAACCTAAGAAACTCCAGCTGTACTCGGTTGCATACCGCATACTCACAGGTGATCTCTGCTTGACATACAAGGCCCATGTCCAACCCAGTATTGATGGATATGCTCCACCTAAACAGAGGCTCCTGAGAGCCACATACTCTAGGGATATACACCTAACCACAACGATGACTAGGACATGCTGGACAGATAGATTCCTGACCCGGAGACTCCCCAAGCTTTGGAACATGATTCCAATGTACATCAGGCAGGGCCCCTCACTAGCACTCTTCAAGGGAAACCTTGACATGTGGATGGGAGACAGACATACCCTGGGGATCACTGCAGTGGCTCTGCTGGACACAGGCACAGGGAACTAATCGCTCTGCCATTCAGAGGCACAGGGAACTAACCTATGGGGGTGGCAAAAGTCAACACACTCTAACTAGGCTTATAAATACCCTTGGTAAGACAGCCTAGTACCTACCTTTGCACTTATTACATGTCTTATGTGCATGGATAGTTAACTAGCTCTTCCATTTTACTTTGCTATCATGCTGTTAAACTGTTGGGTGACTACAAGTCATATGTATCCCGTTATTGTGTGTTGTAAATGCCAATAGACATAACTAATGTTTGCCTAACATAACAGTAATGCTGTGTAACTTGTAATACATATCTGCCTACAATACTGTACATTACACAGTTATTGGCACAATATCCCACAATGCAAATCATAATTGCACAGTGGGCCACCCTTCGACATATTATTCTCAGTAATACACCCATACATATGCCTACTGTTACAATATAGCAATATATACTATCCCCTGTTATAGCACATACTTGTTGGACCAGCCCTGCCACTGACAGCGGCTGGTGAGGAATACTTGTGTTCAAAGCCCTTATATAGCATCCCTTGTGGTGTATGCGGGGTTTGCCTTGTGACCTACAGCAGTACACACATAAATACTACAAGCGTTACTATGCTCAACAATACATCACTACAAGATAACTGTTTCCACTATATGGATTGCATGCACTTTAAGTATTACAGAACAGGTACTAAATACACAGACATACTGAGTGTTCTAAATACCTTATTAGTAACCCGAGGTGTCGTTGACTGTTGATTCAATCCTTTTCAGTTTGTGTTTCAATCTTCTTTGTAATGTTCTGCTGGTATATATGGATGGTTTGAATGTGTGATAAGCCATCCTTTTCTAGTTAAATATTGGTAGCATGTGCTATCCTGACCACCAGTTGAGGTCTCAGGTCTCAGACTACTTCCTTACTAACAACCTCCTTTCCAGTACTCAGCATGGTTTCCGACCAAACTATAGCACCACCACTGCCTTACTCTCCTTTACTAACACTATCCTTCAGCATAAAAACAATGGCTGTCCCTCCTCTGCTACTTTCCTAGACCTATCTAAAGCATTTGACATGGTCCCACACAAACAACTTATCTCTGTCCTCAATAACCTATCCTTCTCACAATCGGTCACCGACTGGTTTCAGAGTTACCTGTCTGACCGTCAACAATCTGTTGTATGGCAGAATGACATATCTCCCCAACTACCTGTCTCCATAGGGGTTTCCCAAGGATCCATCCTTGGACCACTACTCTTCTCTGTTTACACCAATAATCTAGCCTCTGCCACCAAACATGGCACACTCATACAATACGCAGATGACTCGACCATCATCTGCTCAGCCCAGTCCCTACCAAAACTCCCACAGGAAGCTTTTTCCCTCTGTTGAAACATGGTTATCCGATGCCCGATTAATACTCAACCCAAACAAAACTAAGCTACTCATCTTCCAACCCACCAAACATACTCAAAACAACTCTCACTTTAACATCATGGCAAAAGACAACACTACTATATACCCAACTGAACACACCAAATTGCTAGGAGTGGAAATAGACAATAAACTAAAATTTGACATTCACATATCCATGACTATAAAAAAAGTCCACAAAAAACTAGGAGCGTTATACAGAAATAAGCAATTTCTCACCAAAGCAGCACAAATTTCAATAGCAAATTCCCACCTTATCTCCACCCTACTTTATGCCTCTCCAATATATACCAACCTAAGGCAATGTGATCTAAACAAGCTAGAGACCTGCTACAACAAAATTGCCAAATTCGCCACAGGGGCATCCTACCGTAGTCACCACTGTCTCTCACTTGCTGAACTGGGCTGGCTTGAACTCCCTCACCTCCTTCAGTGGTATCAACTCTCACTCACCCACAAACTAGTAAACCATCCACTAAATGTCCCATTCCTCCAGAATCTACTCCAACCCTATCGCACCACCAGACCACTAAGATCCAGCAGCAAAAATCACTTGCAGATCACTAAAGCCAATAGCTCTGCTGGTAAAGCACTATTTTCTTGCACCATAGCCAAATTATGGAACTCACTCCCACCCACAATTACCTCCATACCATCATGCACCCACTTCAAAACTTTACTAAAAGTGCAACTAAAAACATGCTGGCTATGCCCTTGCAACTCCCACTCTTAATATCATCCACCCCATCCAACCACTACCTTTCTTTCCACTCCACTAACTACCTTGGTTATAGCAAGCTCAGATGCTCTTAAGCCAGTACTTATTATACAGCACAAACTTCTTCTTCTTGTAACATTTGTTAATGTCTGTTATGTACTTCACAGATAAAGATTCTAGTTGTTTACTTATGTACTATGTTCTTCATCTGTAAATATGTTGTAAGTAATTGCTATGCAAATTGTTAATCACTATGTAATCCAATGTAAATACTGTCTGTTTATTTTAACTGTGGAGCTTTTCTCCCCTGGCCTCCGCTGAAAATGGACCTACGTCCAGTCGGACACTCCCGGTCAACAAATTTAAATAAATAAATAAATAAAATAAATAAATAAATTGTTGTTCCAAAGTAGTTAATTAGATGCACATCAGCTTTGCAGCTACTCCATTGGCAACAGTGGTGTATAATTGAGTACTCCACTTGGGTGTTGTCCGTTTGCCTTACTTTCAAGGAAGATGGCCTGGATGTGTTGTTTATGTTGTATTTTGACAGCTATATGGAGACAGACAGAGATATATTAGCTTCATGACTCCTGTGGATTGTGTGTAATGGCTAGACAATGTTGTTCTACATGTGAGTACAGCTGTTATATTTCAGAACATTGCTACTTATGCAGGGTTTGTTTGTACCTGATACTTCTGCAGATGTTTCAGTCTGGCAAGGATGTTTGGGCAGCTCAAGGCTGTATGGATATGCATGAAATGTTAGGTGGTTTACAGTGCTCACCAGATATCCTTGATTTGGTGTACATGTGTATCATACTGTGCTGTTACTCAGTAATTGGTAACACTTTCTGGTGTACACAAAACCCTCTGAAATGGGATTAGTGCAAACAAACCCTGTAACATCAGCAGCTGTTCCATTGTATAACAGCAACTATTTCACATAAGGCCATGTTAGTGTGTCTCTGACAAGGTATGTTAAGGCTTCTGCAGATGTCATACAGTGAGTGAATGATTTGTGATGTTATTACAGTTTGTATTGTAATTTGTTTGGGTGTGGGGGTGATGTTGGTGGGTGTGCATAGCAGATGCAGGTGTGTAGGAACTGCTTTTATACATAATCGATATGTGCGTGGGGGTTCCTTCCGTATTTGAACACCTATCATTTAGTGGACTAATACTATGGTAATTGCAGGTTGATTCATTAAGGCACTGTTAAGTGGTTCCTGTATAGCATGCAGGTGATGTTAGTCCTTGAATCCCTTCGGTAATACATCTGAATGTAATAAAGTGCTGCTACATGAAAGCTGTGTATTTCTGTCATAGGTATTTGCAGTCATTGGAGTTGTGTTGGTGACTGATGCTCTTTGGCTAGGGTTGCCACCTTTTCATATGGCCATAATGGGACATTTTTGGGACACACATCAGATTTTACAGGCCGACACAAACCCACGGTCAGTACAAGGGATAGAACTTTCCTTTCTTGCCTAAATATAAGCTTATTCTTGTAGCAGTTTAGTTGCTTATCCTGTTTCCTGTACCATGTAGGTATTTTAGATACAGAAAGAACTATTGTATGCAACTATTACATTACATATGAGACATAATTATGTCCTACAATCTCAGGACATTTGCCACATTTAATATATTTGGTCAGGACACAACCGCCCAAAGAGAGACTGTCCCTCGCAAAGTGGGACAGCTGGTAACCCCATCACTGGCTTATGTCCATAGCACATATTTGTAATAGTGTATAGGCATATACTCTCCATATCCTTTGTTCATAAAGGTTGGTCGTGGCGGAATGTGTGATTGCTATGGTCCATGTTATACTCATATATGAACACTTCAACTGCTGTATACGGGATACCTACGAAATCCCGAAACCACACAGTTCCGACGCCCACAGTACCGGGCCCAGACTCCCATACCCCACATTACCGACAGCGACAGTAACTTGCAAAAGTAACATGAACACGGAACACACACGTGCACACACAGACACACTGCTACCCACCACATCCAAACAAACCATCCTAAACTATGTATGAGCAGGTGGGCAAGCCCCCCTACCCCCCCAAGTAGGTGTCTGCACCCCCACACCCCCCTACTATAATATTCTACCTCCTAGATCGTGCAAAGAGACGCACAAAGCTAATCCACACCCACACATTACAGTACCCCAAGAACACACACCACACTCAGAACACACACTTACACACACTACAGCCCTCAGAAACACACTTACACACAGTAACCTACCTGAATCACAACACCAGAAGCACTGACTAACTGTCCCTTAACATCGTGATTTTAAACCTTGTGCATCTGGTGTTTCGGTACTGTGTTCTTTAGGACTTTAAGCCTCGTGATTACGCGCGTCGGTATGTCAAGCAGTCGGTATGTGGTAGGTATCCCATTTATATGTGCCTCCATGGTTATGTAGATGTTGTTAACCTATCTATATATATCTACATATATATGTATATCCCCATATATCAACATACATATATATATATATATATATATATATATATATATATATATATATATCTATATCCCTCTCTCTCTCTCTCTTTTTATATATAAATATATATATATCTATATATATATATATATATATATATATATATATATATATATATATAAAAACATACACCTTTCATTGGGTACATGCCGGTTTGTCCTATTTCCAGGCATTCCTACCTTTTGTGTTTTATCCTGTCAGTATACACAACTGCCATTGGTACATCTCCGGTAGCTTAGTGGTATGTTATTGTGAAGATTGTGTACATGGTTGCGTGTTCTAATCCTGGCAGTGGTAATTTTACCTCTCAGAGCAGGCACTGGTAGTGCAAGGGTGATTAACGCACATTTCAGTGGTTGTGTGTTCCACATGTTTATTATTGTGTGGAATACTAACTATATATGCAAGCTGTGGTTAAGGTATACTATGTAACATGTAAACATCTGAGAAGATTCCTGTCATGGATACTCCCCATTATTTGGAACTACATGCCTGATTACATTATAGAAAACCCTTCACTAACACTCCAAGGAATCCTTGCAGAGTGGGTGGCGAACAGCGGATACACCTCAGGGATTCCACAAGTGGCTCTGCTCCACAGAGGGACAGTTATTTAATCAATGGGGTGGCGACAGCAGACACTTTTTGCCTGTGCTTATGAGTGGCCTGGAGCAGTTAGGCATGTACCTACATATGTATCTATGAACCTATACATACAGCATGGACACATGTTGATAGCTTAATTTACTGTTTAGGTATTGACTTACCTTGTGCTAATGGCAGTTGTGTTTACAATAGTTGAGGACTAACTATGTAGGATGCACACAGTAGACCACCTATACATGACAATTTACAGGTGGTCGTGTGTGTGTGCCATCCATGTTTGCTGTGTATGCAGGTGGAGAAGGGTGTCAGTCCATAAATGCCTACACTGTCAGTGTGTGTGCTATACGTTCCCTCTTTTCCAAGGCATGTGCATACTGGGCACGCCTCCATCTGCCTACTGGGGCTGGCTCAGGATGTTCATGATCTGAGTCCCTCTGTGCCTGTGGGTCCCTTGTCAATGGTGGTGGGCTGTGAGGGCCTTCACCATTCTGTCCCTCCTGCAGCTATTTCCGCAGGATCATATTGTGTAGCATGGCACATACTATGAAGATGTGGGCACACGTGTCTGGAGAGTACGGCAAAGCTCCACCAGATATGTCCAGGCAATGGAACTGTGATTTCAGCATCCCAAACACATGCTCTATGATGATTCTGGTTTCTGTGTGTGCCTCATTATGATGTTCTTGCATGGCTGTCTGTGCATTTCTGATGGGAGTCATCATCCATGGTTCCAGTGCATAGACAACATCCCCCACCAGGTGGCCATATGGGATGTCCCCCCTGGCAAATACCCGATACAGCTGTGAGGCATGCCAGATGTGGGAGTCGTGATAGCTTCTAGGGCTGCCAGCACACACATCCATGATAATGCCCTGGGCATTGCACATGACCTGGCAGTTGATGGAGGGGTATCCCTTGTGGTTGATGTTGAGCCTACCCTGCTCACCGGGTGGTGACTTGATGTGTATGTGCATGCAGTCTATTGCACCCAGTACCTCTGGGTAGTCTGCCACACGGTGGAAGAGATGCATATTGCTGGCCAACTCCTCCTGCGTTCGGGGGAAGTATATGTGCTCATTGGCATGTGATAACATGACATCCAGGAACTGGTGGAGTACCCTGGATGCTGATGCCTGTGAGATCCCCATGATATCCCAGTTGGCCTTTGGAAGGTACCTGTGGCTAGTATTCTCAAGCTTACACATACCTTCATGTCCACTGGGATGGGTTCCCCTCTGTTACTTCTGGCTCTGAGGCATAGCCGGCACAGCTCAACAAGTTACTATATGATGTCTCTGTCCACCCTTTAATGCTCTATGATCTCCAGATCACGTAGCCCCTGGTAAGTTACCCTGGGTCTGAACACTCTTCTCCTCCTCCGGTGCCTGAGATGGTTGTCAGCATCATCCTCCCCACCACCGTCAGTCTCCAACACATGCTGGTGAATCAAAGCTATGGCAGCCCCTAACATGTACATATTAAAAGTTCCCCGTCTGTATACACCAATGGGCAGAGTGTCTGGGAATACACAAGTGTGTGTGTGGGGCTTTCACACCTTATACTATTATGCAATGGATGATTTTGGTGTAATTGGGTGTGTATGTGCAATTTCAGCTGCGGGGTATCTTAATTATTGGTTTTACAGCAGGTACTGCTATTGTGGGGCTTTTCGTGTTGACTTACGCTTGGCTGCCGTGATTCATCTATTGCCCTTTACTTCACTTTTCAACCCAGTTCCCCTCCCATTGTCAGGCATGCATCCAGCTGCTGGCTTTCTTGTTTTGTACTTTCACAACTCAGGATTGTGTTGGGAAATGTGTTATGTAGCTGATCTACTGCAAGTTTGCTTTGTTCTGCTGTGACAGTTCTCTTTTCTTTGCTATATGGCACCTCCCCTTTCCTGTACTGCAGGTAGCTGCTAGCAGCCTTGCTAGCTGTAGTCTATGGCCCACTGTGAGTTCCTAGGTGTTAATTACTCATTTGTACTCCAATTACCATGCTGCAGCATTTCCTTATTGTCTTCCCGTATCCTTCCTGTTTCAGCTGTGGTGTGCGCTGCGCACAGCTGTTTACCGAGTTTCTAGCACATTTTCATCCACGTTCACATGCACTTTCGTTTACCTTGTGTGCTCTCAGCTAAGCAAAGCTATGGCTACTTCCACACCCCTATCCTGCGGCTTTGCTTAGCAACAGCCAACCTGGATTAGCAATGATCCAATGTGCTTACAGCTACGGTGGTGCACCCCTCTCTTGATGTCATGTTTACCTCCAGGCCACTCCTCGGTGTTGTACCGCTATGCCATCTGGTACATCCTTATGCCAGCAGGGAGTTTGCGATTCAGTATTACTTGACTCATTTGCATGGCATTGACTATTAATTCCTAGTTATCATACAGAACACTGTCACAGACCCTTAGCAACCCTTGCGCCATAGTTGTGGTGTTGCATGAGTGCCATTGACTGTTATGGGGAATTCATGAATTGTGTTACATTGCAGTTTTATGACATCTACATATATTTTCCTTGTGATCCCATTTGTCCACCAATGCACTGCGGTTTTACTTTGCGTTAGTGTGGCCACGACATTAAATATTATTTTTATGTGTTGTGCATGTTTTTATATGCCATTGGCTATATATTTAGCCACTGGCATATATTAACATTATCATGTGCAAGTTTGGTCCACTTTCATGGCTCCGATTTTATGTTTGAAAAAATTTAAACTTGTTTTTTTGGTTTACATTTCTTCATGCTTACGCTATGCCTGCACCGTTTCATGAATCGCTATATACCTTCATTTGCATGCTACACTGCTGCGCATAGGGTAATTAACATACATGCACCGGGAGCTGCGCAGCTCTGGCATACGCTGGTAGTGCACGTGGAAACAGCTGGTACCTGAATCGCTCGGCGGCCATATTTGGTGCTAGATCGCTGACGCTACTCCAGCACCTGGCGCAAGCTTCGTGAATCCTGGGGTATGTTAGTTAAAGTAAATCTAGAATACTACACAAAACAGGTTACATCATGTATACTGAGCATAGTAATATAACAAGAAGTTAATAAAACACTCCAGGTAAAAGAGGATATAGGACATAGGTAGGAATAAAATGTTAAGTTATAGATTGCTGAGAGTAGAACATTTGTCAAGTAAGATTCTACAGTTAAAAGTACTCTTTCAGATGACCATACTTACAGGGGGATCAGGGATCCAGCATGTGATCAGGTGGCAATTTGGGGAGGTGGTGGGATTATTTGATACAAGGGCTTAACCAGGTACTAAGAAGATGTGATTTGAGGGAGTTTTTGAATATGGATGTGGAGGGGGCAGTGGACATGCATAGGGGAAGAGAGTTCCACTTTCTGGCAACGTTGTGGGAGTAGAGCCCTTTCCCTGCATTGTTGTTAGCCTTGGAGATGGAGAGGAGAGATTTTTCACTAGATCTTAGGTGTCAGTTTGCAGTGTAGACAGTAAGTAGGTTGGATGAGAGGGTTTTTTCAGGATATTTGAGAATATTGTACGCTGTGCCCAGCTGGTGATAGTTACATAGCTGTGGTAGCTCAAGCCATTTTAGTTCTTTTAGTGCAGTACAGTGATGAGTTCTATAGGTTTAGTTACTAGCAAACTTGGCTACTTTATTGTAGCATGATTCTAGTTTGTTTAGGTCACATTGGAAGCAAACTGATTGAACAAAATGAAATACAGTTGTATGCCTTGTATACCTGATTCTGCAAACAACGTTTAATCTGCTTAGCAAACTGCCTGTCCTGCATTAGAGTTAAGAACCTGCCCTACCTGACGACCTGGATTTCTATTTTAAAAATAGCACCTGCTGTCTCTTCCTATTCAAGAAATAGATGCTAACCTCTCCCCGAACTCATCCCCTCAAGGAAGCAAGAAAGTATGTTATCTGCTATATGCAAATGTTACTTTGTCTAAATAATAAATGTATATATTACCCTTCCCTGCAAGGATAGCTAGCAGCATTACACCTCTTTTCTTTACCTCCCCCCCTTCCCCTCTCATAGCATTTACTTGGCGTCCCTATTTCTCTCCTGTACTACCAGAGCTACTCTTTACCCTCCAGGAACTACTGTAGTACTATAGTTTTTGCCCACTAGATGGCACCCCTTTCCCACTATATCTTTCCTACTGACTCACATTAGAAATTCTTAGGAAATTAGTTTTACATTACTTATTTCACTGTAGACCCACTTTAACATTCCATATTCACTATATTTCACTTAACTACCCTACCTACTCTGACTATTATTAAACTTATCACCTCCTTTAACTACCTCTACCTAAACATACCTCTAATAGTCAGCATTCCACTGATTGTGTTTACAGATTTTCCTCCTTCACTTGGGTCTTCCCACTCCGATCGCCCTGCGGGCTCACTCTGCTCTCCTACCCTACCTCCAGTACATCTACCCTTATACCTCTCTAACCACTCCCACTTTTGCCATCATCAAATCCCATCCCATAACGCATTAAGGCTTTCCCATCTTATACATCACTCCTCCTACTACATTACATAACCTCACCTTCCTACTCTCCACTCCCAACTTCTTCAGCATTAGGCCTACTTCAGCCATATCACCTCACCTCAGATCCCTACTTCTGTTCTCAATTCTTCCTTTCCTTCTCTACATCTTAACTGCCTCTGAACATCTTCATTACTCTAACTTCCAGCAGCCCACTAAACAAACATCCCTTCCTGCTCTACCATCCACCCTGAAACACATAAACATTTATTTATTTTATTTATTTTACATTTGTTGACCGGGCTAGTCCAACTGGATATATTTCCATTTTCAGCAGAGGCCCGGGGAGAAAAGCTCCACATATAGACAAAAGGAGATACATCATGAGGACAAATGACATAATACACATTATTACCTATATCTAAAAACAGGAAAAAACAAGTGAAAGAACATGGAAAAGGAAATGTAATAAGTTAACCGAAAGAACAGCACTTAACTTTCTAGCGAATCTAAGTAACACAAAGTTGAACATTCTAACATGTTTTAATACCAAGGAGGAAGTATAAGATTAAAGAAAGAGAAGCAACAATAGAGAGAGAGCAGATATAAATAGACATAAGGTAGTTAGAGAGAGATTTAGGGCCATAAAGATGAACGATGACGAGGAGCAGTCTGTAAAGGTAGAAAAAAGAAAGGTAATGGAGGAAGCAGAAGGAACAGACGAGTAGGGAGAGATACGAGATTAATAGATGGAAATTATTTTAGTCAGGATTAGAGCAGGGACACATCCAGTGGCTTTTAAGGTAACTTCTGAGTTTTTGTTTAAACAAAACAGTGGAAGCAATTATCAACACTACCATGTTAAGAGAGCACATAGCATACTAAATCTTTCTCTCATTCACACATATAGACTACACCTTCACCTCCTACTAGATGGTGACATTCACCTGAACCCCGGCCCTATCAATAACAGCCCCACCTTTCCAACCAAACCCTCTCCCTCTCATACCTCTACAAGACCTCCTAACTGCCTCGTCTTAGCCCACTTAAACATACATAGTATTAATAATAAAGTAACTCACCTTCATGCCCTACTGGATGTACATAACTTTGACATTCTATCTTTAACTGAGACATGGTTAAAACCATCTACCCCAGACTATGAAATCACCCCTCTAGGATATAATATTTTAAGAGGGGATCACCTTCACAAGAAGGGAGGAGGCATAGCCTTAAAATACAAAATAGGGCTCCATCTTACCTAATTGATACAAACCCTCCATCTGGTACCAATTCTGAAACTCTTTTTGCTAAACTACAACTAAACACTTGTAAGTCCATCTACATTTTATGCTTATATCTTCCTCCAGGTAATAACATCAACTCCCTTGAAAGTATCCTAAGCTGGCTGTCCACTAACTTTCCTCAAGAAACCATTGTGCTAGGCAACTTTAATATCGACTGGAATACCTGCAATTCTGATAATCCTACCAACCACATAAACCTACATGGCTTCTCTCAAACTATCACCTTACCTACTAGAATCCATAAGCCCACCAACAAAGAATCCACCCTAGATTGGATCCTTATAAATACTCAGTCCCCAACCTACATGGCACGCATCCTCCCTGATGACATTAGGGATCACTTACTAACCTATTTAATTCGACAAAAGACCTACATACCAAGCCCTACAACCTTCAGACCTACTCGCTCCAATAAACATTTTAACCCTGAACGCTTCCAAAATGAACTGAGAGTTTGTAACTGGTCACCCTTAAAACACCCCCAACTAGAGGAAGCAGTGGCATACTTCAATTCTAAGTTCCTTGAAATCCTAGACTACCATGCCCCTTCTTGTACCCGTAGGAGTAGCACCAAAACTGCACCATGGCTTACAAAGGAAACTAAACAAACCATACCCCTTCTTGTACCCTTAGGAATAGCACCAAAACTGCACCATGGCTTACAAAGGAAACTAAACAAAATATTTTGCTAAGAAACAAACTTTGGGCCAAATGGCACTCTTCCAAAGACCCATCTGAGTGCTTAAAATTTCAACAACTCAGAAACTCTACTAAAACTTCTATACTATTAGACAAAAAAACTTCTTTCAACTTCAACAAGCCAGCCAACAAAATCCTCAGAAATTTTGGTCAGGAATCAACAGACTCCTTCATCCAGGCTGCTCTAAGACACCTACCCCATCTGGAATTACCCAAGACACTCCCAAACATATTGCTGACTCCTTTAATAACTTCTTTACTGAAGTTATCCAGTCAGTTGCTAACTCACTACCTCCTGTATTTTCTACTTCACCCCCATCCTCCTATACCTCTCCACCCACTTTCCAACTCCAACCTATCCCTACATCCCTCATCTGTACCCTCCTTCAGAAACTCAAACCCTCTACCCCTTCAGCTGACCTCTTACCTGCTAAGTATCTTCAAATAGCAGCCAAAGTTATTGCTTATCCTATATCTATCCTAATAAACAGAACCATTAAAAAGGGTACCATCCCATCTATCTGGAAAGTCTCACACATTATCCCCCTATATAAGGGTGGCAACTCAACAGAACTTTCCAACTATCGTCCTATTGCCCTACTCTCACCCATAGCTAAAATCATGGAAAAATGCATCCACCATCAACTACTAGACCACCTTCTCCTAAATGGCCTATTAGCCAGCTCTCGGCATGGATTTCGACCCTTCCATAGCACCACTACTGCCCTCCTCTAATTTTCTGACCACATTAACAAAAACCGTAACAACTACACCCTGTCCTCTGCTATCTTTATTGATCTTTCAAAAGCATTTGACATGGTTAACCATCAACTACTCTTGAATCTTCTCAAGTCCCTCTCACTAGATACTCAAGCACTACAGTGGTTCAAGTCCTACTTAGATAACAGGCAACAAGCAGTGCTTTGGGAAAACACTCTATCTGCCCCTCTTCCTGTCACCTTTGGCATACCCCAAGGATCTATTTTAGGCCTTCTTCTATTCTCCATCTTTATAAATGATCTATCTATTAGTATCCCTCAAGCTGTAACTATACAATACGCTGATGACTCCACATTAACATCCTCAGCTACAGGGCCTTCTGAACTGCAGTCCCTTACCCAAAATGTCTTTGAGCTTGTAGAATAATGGTTTTTGCAACACAGTCTCCTCCTCAACCCAAAAAAGACTAAACTACTAATATTTACTCCTACACAAAAATCTACCCCATTTCACTTCTCTATCAAATCCAAAAACGGCACAGTCATAACTCCTGATACTTCTACCAAACTCTTAGGAGTTACTATTGACCACAGCCTTAACTATGATACTCATATCAACTCCACAATAAAATCAGTTAACCATAAACTAGGCTCCTTCTACAAAATTAAACCCTTCCTTACTCCCTCAGCCAGAACTATTATTGCCCACACCCACCTTATCTCTACTCTCTTTTATGCCTCTCCTATATACACCAGTCTATCTAAAACTAACCTCAACAAGCTTGCAATCTCCTACAATAGTATAGCCAAATTTGCTACTGGCTCCCCCTTTAGAACCCACCACTGCCAAAATCTGAATCAACTGGGCTGGCTTGAACTGCACAATCAGATTTTATTTCAAGAACTAATTATTACCCATAAAACCCTTTATTATCCAGGTAAAACACCAATTCTCACAAATCTTATCAGCCCATTTAACAATCTTACAAATCTACGCTCAGCCAACAAACTACTGGTATCTATACATAAACCCTACAATAAAGCAGGTGATTCCCTCTTCTCTAATGCAGGGGGTAAAAGCTGGAACCCACTTCCTTCTGAACGTACCTCTCTCTCCTCTACTACACTTCTCAAACAGAAACTTAAATTACATCTAACTAGCCACTGGCTCTGTCCCTGTACTTACCCAGACTAAGATTTTATCATCCAGTTATTATTATCATCTATTTCTTCCTTTGCTATTCCACCTCTACTCAGGTGTCACTTTAAAGTCCACTACCTCTATGTTGGACTTATTCTACCCAAGACAGACATAATGAGCTTCTCCCCTGTCGCTCTGAGTTACTACCCCTCAACTAACTGTCTCCCAACTCTGTTCTCTTTAAACTAGTCCCTGCTGCTCCTTACTTAAAACTTTGTTCTGGAATCTCCTCATCCTTCTGAATACTTCCTTCTCACAGTAATTGGGGCAAAATAAATAAATAAAAAATTAGGGGGTGTCTTATTTTGTTCTACTTTCTTATATCACATCTGCTTATTTACCTTGTAGCACATGTTTTGTATGACTAGTATCTTTAATTGAAGTTTAATGTCTGGAAACTGAATTTTTAATGTGCTGTTTGTTTTATGTGCAGCTTTTCTCCCCGGGCCTCTACTGAAAATGGACATATATCCAGTTAGACTAGCCCAGTCAACAAATGTAAAATAAAATAAATAAATAAACATTGTCTGATTTGGGTGAAGATTGGTGCTGCGTATAATAGAGTTGAGAGGAGGTGACTTTGTGCAAAAGTGACTCTTGCTTTTTGTGAGAGAAAGGACTTATGACTGTACAAAGAACCTATGTTTTTGTGTACTAGTTTTATGGTATGTGAGATGTTAACATCAAAGTGGAGATTATTGTCTATTTCAATGCCCAGAAGTATGGTGTGTTTAGAAGTGGAGATGGTGGTGCCATCCCTTATTATGACAAAGGGGATGGGGTTTTTTGATCTGTTAGGGGTAAATAGTAACAGTTTTGTCTTTTTGGGATTTAGAATCAGTTGGACACCTGATATCCATTTTTTCTACTGAGTTAAAGGTATCTTGAGTGAGTGTATGTAGGGTAATGGGGGATCAGGCAGAGTACATCAGGGTTGAATCATCCGCATATTGTATGAGTGTGGCATGTTGTGTAGAGCTATTGAGGTTATTAGTGAAAATAGAGAACAACAGTGGGCCCAGTATAGAGCCCTGTGGGACTCCTATGGTGGTTGGAAGTTGTGGAGATAGAGTTCATTTCCACTGGACTGATTGTTGCCTGTCAGGTAGGTAGCTTCTGAACCAGGCTATAGTAGAGGAGGTGAAGGATAGTGATGTTAGTGAGTGTAGTAGAATGGAGTGGGAGACCATATCAAATGCTTTTGAGAGGTCGAGGAAAATGGCTGATACATATTTGTTATAATTTCTGTGAAGGTTTACATGATTAGTGAAGAATAGAAGGGCTGTGGTGGTACTGTGATGTGGACGGAAACTGTGTTGTGTGGTAGATAGTAGACTATGTGTGTTGAGAAATGTCATCACTTGTAAGTGTATGCATTTCTCAAGAATTTTGGACAGGGGGAAAAGGATGGTAATAGGTCGGTAGTTGGAGAATTCATAGGAGTTACCTCCTTTATGGAGAGGGATGATGTGAGACACTTTCCAGAGTCCGGGTATGTAGGATTCTAGTATCGAGTGGTTGATTAGGATCGAGACAGGATATGATAGGGAGTCACTAGCCATTTTTAGGTATGCAGCAGGTATGTTGTCAGCTGCCAAGGTGGTTGGCTTTAGTTTTTAGAGGAGTTTTTTGCTAGTTGAGGTGGGCACTGGTGATAGACTGAAAGAGAGGGTGATGTGGGGTAGTTTGGATTGTGATTGAGGTAGATTGTTTTTGGTTATTTGACCAGACAGGGCTAAGATGGACTCTGTAAACTGGCTATTAAATTGAAAAGCTATGTCTAGGGTATTGTTGGTAGAGGTGGGTGCTGGAGTAGTGGTTTTGCCTGGCTTTAGCAGGGAGTTTATGGCATGCCAGAAGTTTTGTGGATTATTTTAATATTTGCTTTGGGCACTAAGAAAATAGTTTTGTTTGTTATTTCAATTCTGCCTTGGCCTTGTTTCTAAGCTGTTGGTAGTATTGCCTGGAGCTAGGAGTTTTGTCAGTCTTCAGATTTTCCAGGCTTTATCTCTGGCTTTTAGTAGGCCTCTAGTGTCTCTACTTAGCCATGGTGCATATCTGGCTTTAACTCTGATCTTTCTGCTGGAGGCTAGACTTTTAAGGATGTTAGAGAAGGTAGTACTGAAGTAGTCTACTGCCTGATCTAACCCTAGTGTTCATAGTGGTTCCCAGTTGCAGTGGCTTAGGACAGTATTTAGGTATTGTGGGGTAAGGTTACGGTCATCTTGTATGAGTTTGTAGACTACTGGTTTGGGGTGAGTGGAGTGTTTCTGGAGTAGGAAGGTGGGGAGATGATCACTTAGGTCATCTGGGAGACAGCCTACTGTATAATTTTGTTTGGGATAGTTGGTTAGTGTCCAATCTAGTATGGATTCTGTCTTTGTTTTCTTATCTATTCTAGTTGCTTCTTCAATTAGTTGAGAGAACCCATATATATTGATATGTGTAGAGGGGCTGCTGGAGTTACAGGCTGCCCAGTCGGTGTTAAAGTCTCCTACTAGGATTGTTTCTTGAGGTAGACTATCTTTTATCCAGTGTAGGATGTTTTTTATGTGTGAATTGTTGCCTGGATGTATGTAGCAGGTGAGTTATTGCCTGGGGGTATGTAGCAGGTGAGTTATTGCCTGGGGGTATGTAGCAGGTGAGTTATTGCCTGGGGGTAAGTAGCTGCATATTATATTGACGATCTTCTTGTTTGTTAAGGAGAGGACAGAAAATAGGACTTCAGCATTTTGAACTGTGGGTGGTGTGGTGTGCAGAAGTTGGAGGTCAAGGGTGTTTTTAAAGAGAATGGCTACTCCTCCTCCTTTCCTGTTTGTCCTATCAGATCTAAGTGTATTATACCCTGCGGGGGAGAAAATATTAATCTTGGATACTGGGTTTAAGCCAGTTCTCTGTAATGGTGAGTACATCAGGGTTGTAGTGGGCTATGAATGCACGTAGGTCTGCTAGCTTGTTGGTGATGCTTCTTGTATTGAGATTTATGATGAGCAGGTCAGATGTTTGTCTGGCTGAGAGGGGTCTTGGATTTGGGTGAATGTCACCAGAGGTTAGCAGGGTTTGTAGAAGTGTTAGTATGCTTCTTAATAGTAATAGTATGTGAGCTTGGTCTATGTGTGCTTTTCTTAGTGTGGTTTGATAGTGTTATTTTCGGTAGTGAGTAATGTGTAGTTGTAAGACTGATGATTGTGGGGCAGATGTAGAAGTGTGAGTGGGTTTGAGAGGGTGAGTTATTGAGGGTAGTCTGATAGGAGTAATAGTGCAGTGGTTGGTCTGTTTGTAATGAAGTTAGAAAGGTTAGTGATAGTAGAGCTACTGTTAGGGATGCAAGTGTGGGTAACATAGTACTACTTTGAGTGATAAGAACAACTAGGATTCCTGGTGGGTTGTGTGTAAGGGTGGAGTCGTGTTGTCTGGGAAATGTGCTGTTGGGTGTTGGATTAGTGTGGGAGGGAGGTAGGATGAGTGGGTTGGGCTAGTGGTTAGGGAATTGGGGTTGGACAACTGGTCAGGTGATAAAGGGGTTAGAATAAAAGTAGAGGTAGTGGGGCAGGTGGAAATTGGGGGCAGGGTGGGGAGCAGAGTGAGCATAGTGAATGAAGCAGGGCCAGCTAGACCTCAAGGATTTTGGAGAAAACAGTCAGTCAACCCCTCGGTATTTGTTAGCTCAGGATATGGGTTCAGAGTATAATCTGCAAGGCTATGTGTGGGAGTGGGAGGGCAGAGGAAAAATGCACTGTTCAGGTTTTAATGTTAGGTTTAGTAATTGTATTATAGAATGCTAGGGCCAACTAGTTTAATTAAAAGTAAGAACAAAATAGAGGGAGCCAGATTACTATGGGAGACAGACGAAAGGTGCCTTTAGACCCAGGTCAGCAGACTACAGTATATAGGAAATTACAATACAGTTTAAGGTATTAACCTTATCCAATTGTGGTTTGGGCTCCAGGTGAAATGTTTGTGGAAACAGTTTCAGGAAAGCTGACTTCAGGTAGGAGAGTCTTTGTTAGTTGTTTAGAGGGGGTCTACCTAGGTGAAAACATACATTAGGAGTGAGAGCCTTACTAGCATTTACATCTAGACACCAAGCAAGCAGACATTATAACATTCACTTAATTCAGAGAGTATATGGTAAGCAGTAGCTCCGTATAGCTACAGACAGAAAACTGGTTTGTTTTTACAGTAGGGGCTGAGACCAAAATAAAACAAAGCTAGACCTTGCTTTTAGTTAAAATTATGTCTGTACAACAGGTTATAATGCTGGGTAACAGTTACATTAATTACTGTGTGTTCAAAGCTGGCTGTCATTCCACATGCAGCAGTTAGGAACAAACATTTTTACAGTAGGGGTCTGAAATCAGTATGGAACAGAGCTAGACCTTGGTTGTAGTAAAAAAAAATGCCAATTCAACAGGTTACAATGCTGGGTTACATTTACACTAGTTACGATGTGCTTTTAGCAGGTTTTTATTCCACATGTAGCAGTTTAAAACAAACATAAATCATTAAAGCCTGTGCTCAATAGGGAAGCCTTATCTAATGAATATTCTGATAAAACGAGCGAGCAAGACAACAGCTGACTGCTAAGTATCACTCTAAAACAACCCTATGTTAGTTCATGATTTAACAGTGTAGGTAGGTCAATCTAACAATAATTCTAGTAGACAAAGCTCAAATTATCGGCATACTGTTGTTGCATTTAAGAGGCACATAACTAAATAAGCAGAAATAAGCCATACACTATTTCACAGTCTCATATACGCATGCCGTACATACTGAGCATTCCCTAATACGGAAACTACATGGAGTGCTAATTAAACTGCCTTAGTTTCCTAATACAGAACAGCTAGCATTGCCTGGAATGCTCCAAATAATGTTCCTTAACACATTAAGCTATAATTAGCTGAAAATGCCCTGATACAGAGACATAGAAACAAATACACAGTTTATTATAAAAATTACATACCAGATGGGATTACAAGGCTGTTGACTGGGTCTGGGTGCACTGGGTTTTTAAAAATGGCGGTTTCTGTAGGTGTATTAGAAACCTCTCATACGTAGTGAACAGGGAGGAGTTAAGGGGCTAACACAGCTTGCAAGTGTTTTCTCTGGCTATGGTATGTAAGTAGTGCTTAAAATAATGCATGTAATACAAACAGAAAATGTAGACCACGAGGGTCATACATTTTGTAAAGTGTGGATTATTCACTCTGTTGGAGCGGAATGTGTCTACTATTGAAGTACAAAGAAACATCTTGCCAGTGCTCCATGAAGGCATGAATGTAGTTCTCTGTGGCATATACTTTTAGCCAGTGGGGGCTGGTGACTTCAAATCAAAGGGGGGCTGCAGAAGACAGCTGAATGGGTGGGGGCCAATGGAAAAGGGTCCGGCCAACTAGAAAGGGGGCAGAGCGATGGTGCCAGTCAAAATCAAGTATAAAAAAACAAGGAGCACTCAACTCAAACCACTTCTCCTTGCAGTTCTAATAATAATTTATATTCAGCTTTATAAAAGTACCAAGTAACATGCTGAAAGTAGCAGTCTCTGGGATAGTCCCACTTGTAAAAATGTTTCTTATCCAAAAAGGAAAGAAAAAGAAATTATGGCCATATAGTTATTCTTAAATGCATTGCAACTCCCCTACATACATGGTATAAGCCATAGCAATACTAGGTTTACATGGATTTCAACAAATTAAATACAATGCGTAATAATATTGCAGCCATACCAGATTGGATTTATGTGGAGTCACTGAAATTGCTTTCAGTGATAGGAAACACATCTACAACCGTTCACCGAAGCTACATTCAGCAAATACTAAAAGATAGTTTTGCAGGGGCAAGCCCACCCTGCCGCTTCCATGGAGGGGGGCACCACACCACCCAAAACTCAGATTTATATAAACCAACTCCAAGGTCACAAAAAACACTGGAGAAAAAAACAAACTCTACTGTGAGTAAAAGTAGTTTTAGTGAACACTATCCATTCTTTTATATTTGCCAAAACTCCTTTTTCAAAGTGACATGTTCCCACCAGATAAAAAGACTGTTATTTAGCAGTGATCAAACAACAGCATAGAAAAGAAACTTAATCTACAGATCATCTCCGTATCCATCAATTATGGTCACTTTACTGACTGCTTGCACCTCAAATGTGTGGTTGTGGTAAAAATCAATAAAGAAAAATAAATAAAGAATATTAGTCAAAGTAAAGCAATCTCATCTCAGTAATGTAATCCATTTTAATTTACACAAATGCACACTAGTACTTACACTGACTGTTTAAACTGAGCAAACAAGAAAGCCCGTTACTTATGCAGGTCTTTAATAATCCAGTCAAACTAATATGCCAAGCTCCACTAGCTAGGGACACATTCTGAGCTAATTATGACCTGAACAGATCAGCACAAATAAAAAGCATGAATTATGAGCTTAACAAGAAGTTTGTCAAGTAAAGTACTAGTCCTGGAAGAGGATACCAATAAAATGGAAACAAGAAAGAAAAAGTCTCAAAGCAGATGCATATACGCTATTAGACCCAATCAAAAGGATTCTATAAAACACAAATAATTTTCAGACACATTTGCAAGATACTATATATCAGTGTATAAATGGGAGACATGCATGTTTTCCTAAAGACAATATTGCACTGCACCCTACCTCTCAGCTGCCCAGATTTTTGCCTAATATTTTTGGTTTGGTCCTCATTATAGTGCTCAGGCTGTTAGCACAAGAAGTCTAAACAATGCCTAAAATAATGGAGGGACAAAGGCCTAAAAATAGGGTCATATTTTAAATATTGCACTTATAAACTTAGAAAGTTGCTAGAAAAACAGGATGTGTGTAAGTAAGCATGTATTGTCTGAAGGATATAAAGTCTGAAGCAAAAATGTATGTCATTATTAATTAATTCAGCCCTCACTAATTTGGGATAAAACCACAAATCTTAATTACTTGCTGAGTTGGAGTTCTAGGCCGTAGCCCTAGGTGGTTTACAAGAAAAATCAAAAACTGTATGAGGGTCGGGGCAAGCATACAGAAGACATCAAGATTGCTCTGCAAAATCAGGGACAAAACAAGACATTAAGACAACTGCAACTTAACTTTTTTCTCCATTCACTAATCTGCTATAAGTTATACTTCAATTCCACTTCCTTTGTAACCTTTTCACTTTCCAATCCAGTCAGGCAACACGAGGTGAAACAAGTAAGATGCCCTGCACTGCTCTGCTCTGTCTGCGGCCAGGCAACATGAGGTGAAACAAGTAAGGTGCCCTGCACTGCTCTGTCTGCGGACAGGCAACACGAGGTGAAACAAGTAAAGTGCCCTGCACTGCTCTGCTCTGTCTGCGGCCAGGCAACATGAGGTGAAACAAGTAAGGTGCCCTGCACTGCTCTGTCTGCGGACAGGCAACACGAGGTGAAACAAGTAAAGTGCCCTGCACTGCTCTGCTCTGTCTGCGGCTAGGCAACACGAGGTGAAACAAGTAAGGTGCCCTGCACTGCCCTGCTCTGTCTGCGGCCAGGCAACACGAGGTGAAACAAGTAAGGTGCCCTGCACTGCTCTGTCTGCGGCCAGGCAACACGAGGTGAAACAAGTAAGGTGCCCTGCTCTGCTCTGCTCTGTCTGCGGCCAGGCAACATGAAGTGAAACAAGTAAGGTGCTCTGCACTGCTCTGCTCTGTCTGTCGCCAGGCAACACGAGGTGAAACAAGTAAGGTGCCCTGTACTGCTCTGCTCTGTCTGCGGCCAGGCAACACGAAGTGAAACAAGTAAGGTGCCCTGCTCTGTCTGTAGCCAGGCAACACGAGGTGAAACAAGTAAAGTGCCCTACACTGCTCTGTTCTGTCTGCAGCCAGGCAACACGAGGTGAAACAAGTAAGGTGCCCTGCACTGCCCAGCTCTGTCTGTTGCCAGGCAACACGAGGTGAAACAAGTAAGGTGCCCTGCACTGCTCTGTCTATGGACAGGCAACATGACGCGAAACAAGTAAGGTGCCCTGCTCTGCTCTGTCTGCTGCCAGGCAACATGAGGCGAAACAAGTAAGGTGCCCTGCACTTCTCTGTCTACAGACAGGCAACACGACGCGAAACAAGTAAGGTGCCCTGCTCTGCTCTGTCTGCTGCCAGGCAACACGAGGTGAAACAAGTAAGGTGCCCTGCACTGCTCTGCTCTGTCTGCGGCCAGGCAACATGAGGTGAAACAAGTAAGGTGCCCTGCACTGCTCTGCTCTGTTTGCAGCCAGGCAACACGAGGTGAAACAAGTAAAGTGCCCTGCACTGCTCTGCTCTGTCTGCGGCCAGGCAACACGAGGTGAAACAAGTAAGGTGCCCTGCAGTGCTCTGCTCTGTCTGTGGCCAGGCAACATGAGGTGAAACAAGTAAAGTGCCCTGCACTGCTCTGCTCTGTCTGCGGCCAGGCAACATGAGGCGAAACAAGTAACGTGCCCTGCACTGCTCTGCTCTGTCTGCAGCCAGGCAACACGAGGTGAAACAAGTAAGGTGCCCTGCACTGCTCTGCTCTGTCTGCTGCCAGGCAACACGAGGTGAAACAAGTAAGGTGCCCTGCACTGCTCTGCTCTGTCTGTGGCCAGGCAACACGAGGCGAAACAAGTAAGGTGCTGTGCACTGCTCTGCTCTGTCTGCGGCCAGGCAACATGAGGCGAAACAAGTAACGTGCCCTGCACTGCTCTGCTCTGTCTGCGGCCAGGCAACACGAGGCGAAACAAGTAAGGTGCCCTACAACGCTCAGTCTGCTGCCAGGAAACACGAGGTGAAACAAGTAAGGTGCACTGCTCTGCTCTGTCTGCGGCCAGGCAACATGAGGTGAAACAAGTAAGGTGCCCTGCACTGCTCTGCTCTGTCTGCGCCAGGCAACACAAGGCGAAACAAGTAAGTTGCCCTGCACTGCCCTGCTCTGTCTGCTGCCAGGCAACATGAGATGAAACAAGTAAGGAGCCCTGCACTGCTCTGCTCTGTCTGCTGCCAAGCAACATGAGGTGAAACAAGTAAGGTGCCCTGCACAGACCTGCACGGTCTGCTGCCAGGCAACACGAGGTGAAACAAGTAAGGAGCCCTGCACTGCTCTGTCTGCTGCCAGGCAACACGAGGCGAAACAAGTAAGGTGCCCTGCACTGCTCTGCTCTGTCTGCGGCCAGGCAACATGAAGTGAAACAAGTAAGGTGCTCTGCACTGCTCTGCTCTGTCTGTGGCCAGGCAACACGAGGTGAAACAAGTAAGGTTCCCTGCACTGCTCTGCTCTGTCTGCGGCCAGGCAACACGAAGTGAAACAAGTAAGGTGCCCTGCACTGCCCTGCTCTGTCTGCAGCCAGGCAACACAAGGTGAAACAAGTAAAGTGCCCTACACTGCTCTGCTCTGTCTCCTGCCAGGCAGCATGAGGTGAAACAAGTAAGGTGCCCTGCACTGCCCTGCTCTGTCTGCGGCCAGGCAACACGAGGTGAAACAAGTAAGGTGCCCTGCACTGCTCTGCTCTGTCAGCTGCCAGGCAACACGAGGTAAAACAAGTAAGGTGCCCTGCACTGCTCTGCTCTGTCTGTGGCCAGGCAACACAAGGCGAAACAAGTAAGGTGCTCTGCACTGCTCTGCTCTGTCTGCAGCCAGGCAACATGAGGCAAAACAAGTATGGTGCCCTGCACTGCTCCACTCTGTCTGCTGCCAGACAACACGAGGTGAAACAAGTAAGGTGCCCTACACTGCTCTGCTCTGTCTGCGGCCAGGCAACACAAGGCAAAACAAGTAAGGTGCCCTGCACTGCTCTGCTCTGTCTGCTGCCAGGCAACACGAGGTGAAACAAGTAAGGTGCCCTGCACTGCTCTGCTCTGTCTGCGGCCAGGCAACACAAGGCGAAACAGGTAAGGTGCCCTGCACTGCCCTGCTCTGTCTGCTGCCAGGCAACATGAGGTGAAACAAGTAAGGAGCCCTGCACTGCTCTGTCTGCTACCAGACAACACGAGGCGAAACAAGTAAGGTGCCCTGCACTGCTCTGCTCTGTCTGCGGCCAGGCAACACAAGGTGAAACAAGTAAGGTGCCCTGCACTGCTCTACTCTGTCTGCTGCCAGGCAACATGAGGTGAAACAAGTAAGGTGCCCTGCACTGCTCTGCTCTGTCTGCAGCCAGGCAACACGAGGTGAAACAAGTAAGATGCCCTGCACAGACCTGCTCTTTCTGCTGCCAGACAACACAAGGTGAAACAAGTAAGGAGCCCTGTACTGCACTGCTCTGTCTGCTGCCAGGCAACACGAAGTGAAACAAGTAAGGTGCACTGCTCTGCTCTGTCTGCGGCCAGGCAACACGAGGTGAAACAAGTAAAGTGTCCTGCACTGCTCTGCTCTGTCTGCGGCCAGGCAAACAAGGTGAAACAAGTAAGGTGCCCTGCACTGCCCTACTCTGTCTGCTGCCAGGCAACACGAGGTGAAACAAGTAAGGTTTCCTGCATTGCTCTGCTCTGTCTGCGGCCAGGCAACACGAGGTGAAACAAGTAAGGTGCCCTGCACTGCTCTGCTCTGTCTGCAGCCAGGCAACATGAGGTGAAACAAGTAAGGTGCCCTGCACTGCTCTGCTCTGTCTGCTGCCAGGAAACACGAGGTGAAACAAGTAAGGAGCCCTGCACTGCTCTGTCTGCTGCCAGGCAACATGAGGCGAAACAAGTAAGGTGCCCTGCACTGCTCTGCTCTGTCTCCTGCCAGGCAACACGAGGTGAAACAAGTAAGATGCCCTGCACTGCCCTGCTCTGTCTGCTGCCAGGCAACATGAGGTGAAACAAGTAAGGAGCCCTGCACTGCTCTGTCTGCTACCAGGCAACACGAGGCGAAACAAGTAAGGTGCCCTGCACTGCTCTGCTCTGTCTGCTGCCAGGCAACACGAGGTGAAACAAGTAAGGAGCCCTGCACTGCTCTGCCTGCTGCCAGGCAACACAAAGTGAAACAAGTAAGGTGCACTGCTCTGCTCTGTCTGTGGCCAGGCAACACGAGGTGAAACAAGTAAAGTGTCCTGCACTGCTCTGCTCTGTCTGCGGCCAGGCAAACAAGGTGAAACAAGTAAGGTGCCCTGCACTGCCCTGCTCTGTCTGCTGCCAGGCAACACAAGGTGAAACAAGTAAGGTTTCCTGCACTGCCCTGCTCTGCCTGCTGCCAGGCAACATGAGGTGAAACAAGTAAGGAGCCCTGCACTGCTCTCCTCTGTCTGCTGCCAGGCAACACGAGGTGAAACAAGTAAGGTGCCCTGCACAGACCTGCTCTGTCTGCTGCCAGGCAACTCGAGGTGAAACAAGTAAGGAGCCCTGCACTGCTCTGTCTGCTGCCAGGCAACAAGAAGTGAAACAAATAAGGTGCCCTGCACTGCTCTGCTCTGTCTGCGGCCAGGCAACACGAGGTGAAACAAGTAAGGTGCCCTGCACTGCTCTGCTCTGTCTGCGGCCAGGCAACATGAGGTGAAACAAGTAAGGTGCCCTGCACAGACCTGCTCTTTCTGCTGCCAGGCAACACAAGGTGAAACAAGTAAGGAGCCCTGCACTGCTCTGCTCTGTCTGCTGCTAGGCAACACGAGGTGAAACAAGTAAGGTGCCCTGCACTGCTCTGCTCTGTCTGCTGCCAGGCAACACGAGGTGAAACAAGTAAGATGCCCTGCACTGCCCTGCTCTGTCTGCTGCCAGGCAACACGAGGTGAAACAAGTAAGGTGCCCTGCACTGCCCTGCTCTTTCTGCTGCCAGGCAACATGAGGTGAAACAAGTAAGGAACACTGCACTGCTCTGTCTGCTACCAGGCAACACGAGGCGAAACAAGTAAGGTGCCCTGCACTGCTCTGCTCTGTCTGCTGCCAGGCAACACAAGGCGAAACAAGTAAGGTGCCCTGCACTGCTCTGCTCTGTCTGCAACCAGGCAACACGAGGTGAAACAAGTAAGGTGCCCTGCACTGCCCTGCTCTGTCTACGGCCAGGCAACACAAGGTGAAACAAGTAAGGTTCCCTGCACAGACCGGCTCTGTCTGCTGCCAGGCAACATGAGGTGAAAGAAGTAAGGAGCCCTGCACTGCTCTGCTCTGTCTGCTGCTAGGCAACACGAGGCGAAACAAGTAAGGTGCCCTGCACTGCTCTGTCTCCTGCCAGGCAACACGAGGTGAAACAAGTGAGGTGACCTGCACTGCCCTGCTCTGTCTGCTGCCAGGCAGCATGAGATGAAACAAGTAAGGAGCCCTGCACTGCTCTGTCTGATACCAGGTAACACGAGACAAAACAAGTAAGGTGCCCTGCACTGCTCTGCTCTGTCTGCAGCCAGGCAACACAAGGTGAAACAAGTAAGGTGCCCTGCACTGCTCTACTCTGTCTGCTGCCAGGCAACGCAAGGTGAAACAAGTAAAGTGCCCTGCACTGCTCTGCTCCGTCTGCGGCCTGGCAACACGAGGTGAAACAAGTAAGGTGCCCTGCACAGACCTGCTCTGTCTGCTGCCAGGCAACACAAGGCGAAACAAGTAAGGTGTCCTGCACTGCCCTACTGTGTCTGCTGCCTTGCAACACGAGGTGAATCAAGTAAGGTGCCCTGCACTGCTCTGCTCTGTCTGCTGGTATATCCAAGTATGTACAAGCACCAAAATGAAACATTTTCCCCATTGACTCCTTCAGTAGTATGTCCATGTATGCACAAGAATTTCACAGACACCAAAATGAAACATTTCCCCCAACAACCCCTTCAGTAATTTGTCCATGTCTGCACAAGTACTTCACTAATACCAAAATTTTACATTTCCCCCAGCAACTCATTCAGTAGTTTGTGCATGTATGCAGAAGCACCAATTTCTTTAAGTAAAGTCAATAATTGCATCGCTTTTTAATCCATCAATATGCCTTTTTTCCTTTCTGTCACAGCTCCATATTGTCATGGTAAGTTGCTGCTTAATGGCAGAAGGTCAGGGCCCGTTATATTTTTAATATGCAAATGAGTCCATTTTAAATTCATCTGTAGGAATGCTATTGATGCACACATTTGTAATACCCCTTATTTGCATATTTGATGTCCCTCTATCACTTATGCTTTAAGTATGTTATGCCTTTGCAATAGGCAGGTATGTTTATCAAGATGCCTCCTCAATTTTGTAGTCATTCTGAAAGATGTAATTTGCATAACCATGTAGTGCCACTCTTTGCAGATTACCTCTACAGCAGTGTCGATCCCCGGACTATGACTACCAGCCATAGGCATCACAAGGCTTCTAATAATGATTAAGAATATGTAATGGTGTGAGCAAAAAGGCGGAAGAAATTCAGTTTAGGAAAGGGGCAATTCTACCAATGTACATTTTATTTGGCTCTACTCTGTGTTTAACTAAAATGAGTGTCTAATATGCACTCAGTAACTTTTGTACTATTACCTCTGCATTTATCTTGCTGTTTCAGTACTGACTGAAAAGGGTCCTTAGGCCAGTTTATTCATCCAGTCAACAAATTAAAATAAATAAACAAATAAAAAAAAAGTGTGACTTTTTAACTAACCGTTGCTCCTTTGCAGTTCAGCTTTCATTTTGCATCTACTGCTCCTGTCCTCTTTCTCTGTTTGCTTTATAATTTACTTTGCAATGTTTTACGTTTGTAATTTGGTCATGACTGTAAAGGAACCCAAGAGGCCCATTTTACTTACCCAATAACTTTTAAACATTGCTAGGATGATACCACACCGCACACCGCCACCCGTCCTTGTTGTTTTCCTTTCCTTGCATTAATATGTTGAATTGTTGGGTCATTTTTTTCTCTTTCATTATGATATAAACTAGCCAGTCATTTGTGATAGCCAACATGTCTGAGTTGTAGTGTGAGACCCAAGGCTGACTTAAAGGCACTTTACTTATGACTCTGTGGAAATTAATATGTTAGTCTATGAACTTATTTGGCACATATGAACATAACTAGACAAGTGATAGCAGGGATCAGGAGATGCCTACCCATAATTACCTTTAAGCAGATTAACTAAACATTCTTGCCACTCGTATTGAGATTTAAAATATTACAGTGATGGTTCTGGATAATATATGCACCCATTTCCACACCTTACATTTGTCATAACTAAAAGTTACAAGTTCTGATATCATAAATGATATGACTAGCTAATCAGTATCTTTTTTATTATTATCATGTAAACTGTACTCTTCTCAAAGTAAAAAAAATAGAAGGATTTGTACATTAACTTTTTTATTTTTCTCTAAGTCTATATTCCTCCATTGACTGTTACTCACAATTTTAAAATAGAGCTGAAAATAAACACCCATTTGCCTAGGCAGATGATTTGCTGGATGGCATGACTGTAGTTAAATGG